>NW_008397344.1:0-240 GCF_000622305.1 Nannospalax galili
ATCAGCTACAGCCAGCATCAGAGAAGTCTTCGCACCTGCCTTCTCCAGAGACCCTGGGCCACATCCAGAGTGAGTGCGCCAGGGAGCCAGGCGCACTCCCCACATCGCTTGCAGCCAGACTCAAGCCGGGATTAGCCAGGAGTGGCGGAGACCCCAGGGTGCCCGCACACACCAAGCCGGGGGTCAAGAAACCCGCCCCATAGCTTGGGGTTTAACTACAGGCACAGCAGCATCCCTTGG
>NW_008397345.1:0-240 GCF_000622305.1 Nannospalax galili
ATCTTTAGTTGTCCCTTTGGAGCATTCCACATTCGGGGGATTTTATATGGAACCTTGCTGTTTTTGGGGGTGCTGGCTCAAGTTGCCTGACCCTGCACTGGGCTGACGAGGCAAAGGGCCCCTCTTGGCCCTGATGAACCTGTTGCTTCCCTGAGT
The DNA here is from genome assembly GCF_000622305.1 of Nannospalax galili. NCBI lineage: Eukaryota > Metazoa > Chordata > Mammalia > Rodentia > Spalacidae > Nannospalax > Nannospalax galili. The sequence continues at coordinate 157 of NW_008397345.1, forward strand.
CATGTAGGCCCTGAGTTTACCTTCTGGCTATAGCCATATCTGTTGTCTCTCTGTTAACCATGCCTAGCTGCTGGGGGAGGCCCT
>NW_008397346.1:0-240 GCF_000622305.1 Nannospalax galili
ACCAATGTGACACCACAATATGCAGTGTGACATCACAATGCCCCAAGTGTATTCACAGTGCTCCAATGGGCGTTTAAAATGTTTCATGTGCCACCATTATGCTAAGTTTTCCATAACAATGCAACAATGTGTCATTAAAATGCTCCAATGTGCCATCAAAATGCTCCAATACGACTTCAAAATGCTCCGTTTTGACATCACATTCCTCAGTGTACAATAACAATCCACCAATGAGTCATC
>NW_008397347.1:0-240 GCF_000622305.1 Nannospalax galili
TTAGGCTAATGTTTAATCAAAGAAAGTTTCAATTATGAAAACAGTGAAATGTAAGCTGTTAACTTTTAAATTTTTATTTCAAGATTCTGATACATGTTTCTCTGTCGATGTGCTTTAAAAGTTCCCTGTCTAGAACTTATAATACTAATTACTCCTTCCTTTACTTCACCTTCACATCTCCTATTCATGAGACTTTCTCCTCCCTTTGGAGTCAAGAGTTATGCAATTTGGGAGTCTTTT
>NW_008397348.1:0-240 GCF_000622305.1 Nannospalax galili
GCCATTATGGGTCAGAATATCTTACCAGAGAACACAAAATACACCTTACAACAAAAAGTTATAGTAGAATAAAGGGACCATCAATAAGACAATGCATAATATGCCTCCTAGATCATAATCAACCTAAGCATTAGAAAGCACTGCTTGTGGCATGGTATGCTGGAGGTATAACGTAAAATACTCAACGTACATATATCCTCAGGTAGACCACATTTTGTGTGGTTCTGACATGCTCAAATT
>NW_008397349.1:0-240 GCF_000622305.1 Nannospalax galili
AAGACCATCTTGACGGCAGAGGGGGCAGGTGACACGACCATGTGCACATCAGAGGGGCCAGGTGATACCACCTTCTGCAAGTCAGAGAAGCAGGTGACACAACCATCTGCTCATCAGAGGGGCAGGTGACATGAACATCTTTATGTGAGAGGGGGCAGGTGACACAAACATGTTCACATTAAAGATGGCAGGTGATACGACCATATGCACGTTAAAGAGAGCAGGTGACAGGACCATGTG
>NW_008397350.1:0-240 GCF_000622305.1 Nannospalax galili
TTAAAATCTGGTATAGTAATCCCCCTGGCATTGCTCTTAGTGTTCAGGGTTACTTTGGCTATCCGAGTTCTTTTGTGCATCCATATAAATCTTAGGATGGTTTTTTCCAATTCTGTGAAAAACGTCATGAGGATTTTGATTGGCATTGCATTAAATCTATAAATGGCTTTTGGAAGGATGTTCATTTTAACAATATTAATTCTTCCAATCCATGAGCATGGGAGGTCCGTCCATCTTCTG
>NW_008397351.1:0-240 GCF_000622305.1 Nannospalax galili
CAACATCTTAGCATTATGAATGGTGATCAACTCCAGAAGGCACATTGGGAGTCGTATTCTTTAGGTTTTTCCTAATCACCATCTTACCAACAGTGCCTCCATTTTATCATTTTACCATTGGGGCTGAGTGTGGTTATATGACTTGTCTCACTACACAGCCTTTGTAGAAGCAGACTTTGAGCACCTCTCTTCAGGTTGCAAATGCTTTTCTGTTGCAACCTGTTGCCTGCTGCATTTAGG
>NW_008397352.1:0-240 GCF_000622305.1 Nannospalax galili
TTAAAAAACAAAATGAAAGACTTTGAAGCCTTGGATAGTAGTGTAATCACAAGATATAAATAGATATTGAAAGTATGTCCCAGGTAGGGATTTCAATTCTTACATAGTGGTCAGAGCCTTAATATGCTCAGCATATATTTACTGAGTAAAATGATCAGCTCTTCATAAGTTTGATAAACTAAAAAAACCGCACAGAAAAAGATCGAGAAATACAAGTATAAATAAATTGATGCAATGTGA
>NW_008397353.1:0-240 GCF_000622305.1 Nannospalax galili
TTCACTGCTACACTCTGTAACAAGACACACAGTGCCAAACAGGAATAAAAATTTTCCTTTGAGTTGTTGGTCAGGGCAATCCAAGAGACTCCCAAAGTAACACAGACTATTGACACAGTGCTTAATTATGTCCCAAAACTTTAAGGTAAGACCCTATTGCGAAGAGAGGGCACACTTTGGGTCACAGGATTAGAGCAATGGAAATGGAATGGATGCCTCCTCCACTAAGGCTAGCTCTCA
>NW_008397354.1:0-240 GCF_000622305.1 Nannospalax galili
TTGTTTCCAAAAGTATATTCTTTGGAAAAGATACTGTGCTCATTCCTTGTGGTGGGAAGAATTCAGAATCATTGTTGGAGATACTCCTTGAAGAGAGAGTGATTTATCTGGGTTCTTTTGCTTGGGAGACATGTTAATACTCCTTGGTCATCTGTATCAGTAAGATTTCATGGACTGCTACTTTCTAATGAGAGGGGTTTAATCATAATACACAACTCCTACATTCCAAATCCTGTAATC
>NW_008397355.1:0-240 GCF_000622305.1 Nannospalax galili
ATTCAGGTCACAATGAAGACATGCACTTGAACATCCTTCCCCTCACTGTTCCTGCACTGTTCTTGACACAGAGCAAATGTTCTGAAAGTTTGCTAGGTTTGAGAAGAATGTATGACTTTGGGTGATTGTGGTTCAGTAAAAGGAGTTAGGCTGGAATTCCCAAGTGAGCATGGCTGGCAACACAGTAGAACATGACCTGAGTCACTGGAAAAGAGGTGCAATAGTGATGACCACAGAGAC
>NW_008397356.1:0-240 GCF_000622305.1 Nannospalax galili
TCCTATACTTTCAGCTAGATGGAACAGTTGACCACCTTTCAACTTGGAAGAGGCAAGGACCACAGGTGCTCACTCCCACTTCACACGGCAGTGTGTGCATGGGCCAGGGCACCACCCACCACAGTCACATGATATTCTGACTGCTGAAGCCACAGTTCTGGCAAGGTGCTGGGTATCAAAAGCACAGACTTCCCAGGTAAAGAAAGAAGAGGCCTCTATTAAGGATCTTCAGCGAGGAAG
>NW_008397357.1:0-240 GCF_000622305.1 Nannospalax galili
CTTAGACCCTGGGACCTGTGTCTTCTCAAGAAGCTGATTTATTTTAAAATTAAGATGGTTTTTATACATCCCAAGGAACTAACAGCCACGTGGGATATAGCAGTCACATACAAAGATTTAACACACAAAGAAACAGGATATTTGGTCTGTTAGTTGGCGCCAGAAGGATTCTTAAGCTTTTACTCAAGCTTATCAATGCCCACCCAGTAATTTATTGGCCACAATGTTTTCTTTCTTAGA
>NW_008397358.1:0-240 GCF_000622305.1 Nannospalax galili
AAAAAAAAACACTTTTCAAACTTTTTTATTGAGCTTCTAAAATTTCACATACTATTTCCCACTCACATCCAGATCCCCTCCCCAGCCCAAGCCTCCCCCTCCCCCACCAAACCCTATGCACTCTGCCATATGGGCTGAGTCTTATTAATTCAGCTGTTTGTACCCAAATGTCCTTCAGTGTAGATGCACCCACTGGACTCTAGTCAGCCCATCCAGTGGTCGTATGTAAGTCATACTCTC
>NW_008397359.1:0-240 GCF_000622305.1 Nannospalax galili
CTGGTGGGGGCAAACCAATTCAAACCACACCAGCATTTGAGAATCTTTGCCAGTTACAGTTTGGACTTCCTCTTGGGGAATAATAATGTAATTTTATTCCTTTATTCTGTTGCAAGCTTTGTACTTTTGAGATGATTCAACCTGGACATGCTACACCATCCCTTTAATAGCTCTTTGGATTCAAAGTAATATTTTTTGGTCTTTTTGAGACAGGGTCTCTCTGTAGCCCCAGGTGGCCTG
>NW_008397360.1:0-240 GCF_000622305.1 Nannospalax galili
TCTTCCTACCTATGGGATAGACAGGCCAATGAAGTTAGCATTGTCAGCAAAGGCGACCTCCAAGTCCCTGAAAAGTAACACAGCCACCAGTCCATCAGCACCACCTAGAGTCTAGTAACAGCGGCCTTGAGTCCTAGCTCTTGGGAGGTGGAGGCTGAGGGTCAGGAGTCCAAGGCCATCATCAGCTACAAGGCCAGGTCCAGGCCAGCCTGGGATACAGGAGGTCCCATCTCAAACCAA
>NW_008397361.1:0-240 GCF_000622305.1 Nannospalax galili
ATAATGGCACATGTGGCGAGAGTGTTGGCACACTGGAGCATTGTGACATCATATTGGATCATTGTGACGTCACGATGGAGCATTGGGAAGTCATATTGTGGGTGCGATAGCACATTGGAGCAATAGAAGGGCACATGGGAAAATAGTGTTCACACATTGGAGTATTGTGATGTCACATTTTGAAGTCGTAGTTTTACCTTGTGATGGCACATTGGAGCAATATAATGGTACATGGGGCGA
>NW_008397362.1:0-240 GCF_000622305.1 Nannospalax galili
TCATTCTGCCATCACAATGCACCATTGTGTCATTCCTATGATCCACTGTGTAGTCACGATGCTCAACATGCAAATACGGTGCTCAATGTCCCCTCCCAATCCCCCAATGTGACAAAACAATGCTCCAATTTGTCACCAAAATGCTGAATGTGACATCCGAATGCTCCAATGTGACATCACAATGCTCAAATGTGTCACTACTGTGTTCAATTTGATATCACAATGCTGAATGTCCCTTCA
>NW_008397363.1:0-240 GCF_000622305.1 Nannospalax galili
CTTTAGCCCAATGGAACCCTTTTTTACACTTGGGGCAGTGAGTCTTGGGGCGGGCTGCACCTGTTGGGCAGTGGCTACGATAGTGGCCAAGCCCCCCACAGTTCTAGCAGCCTTCCTGTGCGCCAAAGTGGGCGGATTTTCCTTGAGACAAAAAGAGTCTCCAAGGAGGCAGTCAAAGCCTCAATACAACCTGCCCTAGGGTCTAAGTCTCTAGTAGCAAGTACCCATTTGTGAATGTTA
>NW_008397364.1:0-239 GCF_000622305.1 Nannospalax galili
ACACACACACACACACACACACACACAGAGCAGCTCTCCAGTTCAAAACCAGGCAACAGTGGGTGTGGATTTTTTCCTTCAGATTCCTTAACAGGAGCAAAACAAGTTCTTTTTCAAGTTTGTTTCCCTTTGCGCGCCTTTGTTGAAGTCTCCAAGACAGTTCCCAGCACCGCAGACTTTTCCCTCCTAGGAGAGGGCGTAGGGGAAGGGGGTACCGAGCAGGGAGGTGGGCGGGGGGT
>NW_008397365.1:0-239 GCF_000622305.1 Nannospalax galili
ATGAAGGACTTTGGGATGGGGAAATGGAGCATCAAAGAGAGGATCAAGGAGGAGGCTCAGTGTTGGTAGAGGAGCTGCGGAAAACCCAGGGTGGGCCCCAGAGTCTGGGCAGGGGGTTCACAAGATGGAGACACAGAGTCACAGGACATGGCTAGTAGAGATCTGAACAGATATAGAGATGTGTTCAGGGAAGAGAGGAGGGAGAGAGAGAGAGAGAGAGAGAGAGAGAGAGAGAGAGA
>NW_008397366.1:0-240 GCF_000622305.1 Nannospalax galili
ATTACACAGCAGAGGAACAGAGCTACTTAACTACTAGAGCAAGTTCTATTAGACACTCCTTCTGTGGGCAAGGAGACTGGAGAAGGGGGTGCTGCCATTTTTCTGGACAAGTGTTGAAGGACACACAGGACCCCACATTCTCAGGTCTTCACAAGAAATTGTTGCCTCCAGAGAAGAAACCTAACTACAGATGAGGTCTATGGGGAAGATGAAGCCCATTATTACTCAGGGAGAAAAGGG
>NW_008397367.1:0-240 GCF_000622305.1 Nannospalax galili
TAGATTATTTTTAATTAATCTTTTAAAATTTCATTTTATATTTATCTTTATTTTATGTGTATGAGTATATTGCATGCATGTGTGTTGTACAGTGCCCATGGAGGTCAGCCGAGGGTGTCAGATCCCCTGGAACTGGAGCTTCAGAGGGTTGTTAGCAGCCATGTGGTGCTGGGAATCGAACCCGGGTCTTCTGCAAGAGTAGTCAGTGCTTTTAACTGCTGAGCCATCTCTCCAGCCCCT
>NW_008397368.1:0-240 GCF_000622305.1 Nannospalax galili
GGTTTGGTGGACATGAATTCTTTCAGCCTATTCATGTCATGAATGAGTTTCTATTCCTCTTTGACCATGATAGATCGTTTTGCTGGATAAAGTATTCGGGGTTGGCATCAATGGTTGATTAGAACTGGGACTACTTTGGTCCAGGCCCTGGCTTTCATGGTTTGCACTGAGAAGTTAGCTGTAATGCTAATGGGTTTTCCTTTATATATAATTTGTTGTTTTTCCTCTAGCATCTTTCAG
>NW_008397369.1:0-240 GCF_000622305.1 Nannospalax galili
GTCACCAATAGGTGGCCAGCCAGGAAGGCATCTGAATGAGGGAGACTAACAATCTCTACTCCCTCCTATGCACACATTACCTACATCACAAGCACATATAAGATTTCAGGTGGGCTCTTCCCAGTTCAAGTGTCAGAATCAGACTATCCTTCAAGTGATGCAGGACATTTTAAAATTAGACTATGCAATAAATTATGGCATTAAGATAAAACTCTCCAAATTAAAAACTTTCTGTGAAGT
>NW_008397370.1:0-240 GCF_000622305.1 Nannospalax galili
AGAGAGAGAGACGACACAGTAACCAGTACCCTAACGAAGAAGGGAAAATATATATTTCTTGGAAATGAAACACACAACAAAGAGATAACGGGAGAGGCAGGCTGAACACAGGCCGGAGGGGCAAACCAGTAAGCAGTGTTCTTCCATGGTCCGTGCTCTAGTTCCTGCCTCCAGGCTCCTGTCTTGAGTTCTTATATTGACTTCCCTTGATGATGGACTGTAAGCTGGAAGCCCTTTCCT
>NW_008397371.1:0-240 GCF_000622305.1 Nannospalax galili
CCTCTGTCAGATGTGTCACTGGTGAAGATTTTCTCCCATTTTGTGAATTTTCTCTTCACTTCCCTGGGTGCTCCTTTGATGTACAGAAACGTTTTAGTTTAATGAGTTCCCATTTCTTGATTCTTGACCTGTTTCCTGAGCAATTGATGTCCCATTTAGAAAATCCTTTCCTACATCTATATCTTTTAGGTTTTTGCCAGTGTTTTCTTCTAACAGTTTCAGACATCAGGCTTTACATTG
>NW_008397372.1:0-240 GCF_000622305.1 Nannospalax galili
ATTCTATTCCATTGATCTATATGTCTGTTTTGTGCCAGTATCATGCTGTTTTATTACTGCATTTCTGTAATAGAAGTTGCAATCAGGTATGGTGATACCTCCCACATTATTCTTTTTGTTCAAGATTGTTTTGCCTATCCTTGGTCTTTGTGTTTCATAGAAATGCTCTGAAATGTACATTTTTTATTAAATTTTTAAATGCATTTCATACACTATATCTTAACCATATTTAGACCCCTT
>NW_008397373.1:0-240 GCF_000622305.1 Nannospalax galili
AAAGACTTTGATAATTATTAAAGCAACTCCAGGCCTATTAGCACTCCAGTACGAATTTTGTTCTACCTTTCATGAATGTCTCCAACATTATGAGGCTTATTCTTGAAAAATAACTGTTCCTAACACAATTCAGGGTTACTGCTTTCCATTGAATTGTCACAAAATAGCACCTGAAGTTCGTTCCAATAATGACCTGTTTGAGTTCTACTTGCAACCTCAGAAAATATTTAATTTGCATGT
>NW_008397374.1:0-240 GCF_000622305.1 Nannospalax galili
ATAATTGTCATTTCCTGCAGTCTGATGTCAAGGAGGAGTTTCATCACTGTCGTGGAACTTTGCATCATTTATGAAGTCAGTGTTACTGTGTAATGTTGGGGCAAATGATTAAATCCCAAGTCACAAGACTGTTTCCTGTCATACCTTAACACTGTAGGATCTCCTTTGAATAAAATGTCACTTTCCTGTGCACTGGTTTTCTTCACTGAAAAATGCTTAAAATATAACCTAATTTTCTCA
>NW_008397375.1:0-240 GCF_000622305.1 Nannospalax galili
CCTGTGTTCATTGTACCAACTTCCAGAAATCATAAAACCATGAATGAATCCTGTGGGACAGCACAAGGCAGTGATGTCAGGTTCACAGAGACCCTGGCACCACTTTTCTCCTCTGAGGGAAAGAGGAGGGGAGTTTGAAATCTGATCAGTAACAATTGTGTGGTGACAGCGGATCAAGGTGTAACCCACACATCCATCTGCTGTCATAAATATGAGTACTGTGTTCATTCATGAAAAAAA
>NW_008397376.1:0-240 GCF_000622305.1 Nannospalax galili
TGGGAGGGTCCCTGCCACACTGAGAACCAAATCCCAGTCTTCTTTAAGAGCAAGTGCTCTTAACTGCTGAGCCATCTCTCCAGCCCCCAATTTTTTATTTTTGAGATAGTCTTGCTTTGTAGCCAATCCTGGCATTGAGCCCATCCTGCCTTTGTCTCCCAAGTGCTGGTATTAAAGTGTCAGCTACCACACACAGCAGACATCGTCAAAACTAGAAGACAGAATAAAAATTTATTTTTG
>NW_008397377.1:0-240 GCF_000622305.1 Nannospalax galili
GCCAAATACACATGGCTGGAGAGGTCATAGATCCTAGAGAAAACCCCCAAATTGTCACATCCTTAGACTAATGCAATTTCTTACTACAGGCAAAATTTGTATCCTTATATTTATAGACAAATATCCCGGTCACCACTTGTGGTTGCCAGCTGTGGCTGTTCTCCTCTAGCTATGGCCGCTCTCCTGCTGTCTTAGTTCCTCCGATCAGTCATCCGGTCCGGACCCCAGGGCTGGTGAGGA
>NW_008397378.1:0-240 GCF_000622305.1 Nannospalax galili
TGAGATCCTCTGGAACCAGAGTTATGAGTGGTTGTTAGGAGCCATGTAGGTCCTTGGAACAGAGCCCCGGTCCTCTGCCAGGACAACTGGTGTTCTAAACTGCTGAGCATCTCTCTGGAGCTGAAATCTACAATTTTTAAAGGCTTTATAGTAGCCTGGGCATATCCATGCGGGAAAAGCTTGCCGAGAGAATGCTTAAAGGATTCCATATACCTGCTAAGCATGCATTTCATAGGCTTA
>NW_008397379.1:0-240 GCF_000622305.1 Nannospalax galili
ATGGCTCAGTGGTTAAGAACACTGGTTGCTCTTGTAGAAGACTGGGGTTTTGTTCCCAGGACCCACATGGCAATTAACACCCATCCATGTCTCCAGTTCCAGGGTATCTGACACCCTCTTCTGACCCTGAGGGCATCAAGCAAGCATGTGGTACACTTACATACATGCAGGCAACACTTATACACATAACATTATAATAAATAAAATCTTTTTTTTAAACTGGGGGCCTGGAGAGATGGC
>NW_008397380.1:0-240 GCF_000622305.1 Nannospalax galili
CATCACAATTACACAGTGTGACATCACAGTGCTCCACTGTGACATCCCAATCCACAATGTGACATCACATTATTACAAAATGCCATTCAAAGTGTTACAGTATGACTTCAAAATGTTCAAATTTGACATCACAACGCTTCAATATGACACCACAATGGTACAGTTTGCCAACACTAACTCCCGAAGTGTGATTATATTTCTCCAATATATTATCACAATGTTACAATATGCCTTCACAAT
>NW_008397381.1:0-240 GCF_000622305.1 Nannospalax galili
TGCCTGGACCCCTCCCAGACCCCTTACCTGTCCCTGGGGTCAAGGCAATCGTCCCAGCCAGCCTCCTGCCGCAGCACCGGCTCTCTCCTTCCTCTTTCCCTCCTGGAAAGCTGCCTGCTTTGAGGCCGGCCTTGCTGGGTGTGTGTACCTGACACACCCTGAGGAAACTGGATCGGAGGGAGGGAAGCCACTTGGGTCCCCCGCTGCCTGCAGCACCTGAGGCCTGGGTCTATCTATGGC
>NW_008397382.1:0-240 GCF_000622305.1 Nannospalax galili
GACATTCAGCATTGTGATGCTCCATTGAGAATTGTGGTGACATATTGTAGTACTGTGATATCACAGCGGAGCATTGTGATGTCACATTGGGGAATCGTGAGGGACATTGAGCACTGTTTGCACATTGAGCATGGTAATGACACAATGGATCACTGTAATGACACAATGACTCATTGTGATGGCAAAATGGCAGACTGTGAAGTCATTTTGGAACATTGTGATGGCACTCTGAAGGAATAT
>NW_008397383.1:0-240 GCF_000622305.1 Nannospalax galili
TGATGTATAAGGTTCTTTGAAACTTGAGAGATGCATTAATTTCTGGGTATAACACTAATCATTATCTATTTAGCAGAATAGTTGTATTAGACTTCCTCTGGTGGCCTGTGTGCTTTCTAGCCTCAGCTTCCAAGACCTGATAACATTGTTTGGTATGGGCTCTGTTCTGTGAAGCAGCACTTAAATCCCATTAAAAGTAATTGACTACCCCATACTATTCATGTGACTATTGCACCAGTG
>NW_008397384.1:0-240 GCF_000622305.1 Nannospalax galili
TTATTTTCTTTCTGTTGCTCAGAATTCAACAAATGGGTACTCTAGGTTTTGTTTTTTTTTTAGCATTTTGTTTCCCCTGTGCAAATAAAAAAATGGACTCACCTGAAAAATTGCCGTGTTTACACCTACCCGCAGAGCCTCTGCTTCAGTTATTCTCGGTTGGGGCCCAGGTATTGGTAATTTAAAAACTGCTTGGGTTGCTTATTGTTCAGGTAGTGCTGATACACATTGTGTTAGTGG
>NW_008397385.1:0-239 GCF_000622305.1 Nannospalax galili
TCTCTCTCTCTCTCTCTCTCTCTCTCTCTCTCTCCCCTCCCCCTCCCTCTCCCTCCCCCATCTGAAAGTCACCAATAGGATTTAGAAAGAGAGTAGACTTAGTGCCTAGAAAGTTCACACTCTACCACACCTAATCAGTATGCTTTCAAACTCTGTGAGAATTTACATATTGACATTAATTATGCCCTAAAACATCACACAATACCCAGTTTATCCTTTTAGACAAATCCAGGTGGGAT
>NW_008397386.1:0-240 GCF_000622305.1 Nannospalax galili
TGTGTCCTTCACTGGCTGAGCTACAATCAGTATTACTTCTCCTTATTGTTGTGTGCCAAGCTGGCTAGCCGGCTCCGCCTTCACCTAAGCTGCTCAGCGCCATCTTATTACCGCACCTCCACAGGGAGGGGAAGGTGGATTCTCAAAGAGGCAGCATAAAACTTTCAAATGTGGAGAGGCGGCTCAAAAGTTAAGAGCGCTCACTGCTCTTGCAGAGGATCCAGGTTCGATTCCCAGCAC
>NW_008397387.1:0-240 GCF_000622305.1 Nannospalax galili
TACCCCTTCTTTTCCCTTCCCTTCCTTTCTTCCTTCCTCCCTATTTTTTGACAGGTCTCCCTAGTCCCAGCCCACCTGGAATTCATTATAGGAATCAGACTGGCCTCAATTTCACCAAGATCTGCCTGCCTCTGCCTGCTCAGAGTTGGGATTAAAAGCACATGCCGCCATGCCCCGCATTCGATCTCTTTTTTTGGTCATTAAATTTATTTTTCCTTCACTCAATAGCTTATTCTATTT
>NW_008397388.1:0-240 GCF_000622305.1 Nannospalax galili
TGTTAGCTGCCATATGGGCTCTGGGATTTGAACCCAGGTCTTCTGCAAGACAAGCCAGTGTTCTTAACCACTGAGCCATCTCATTTTTTTAAATTTCATGTTCATGAGTGTATTTCAGGCATGTGTGTAAGTACAGCCGTGTTATGTAATGCCTGCAGAAGAGGGTGTTGAATTCCCTGGAACTGGAGTTATGAATGGTTGCTACCTGCCATGTGGGTGCTGGGAATCAACCCAGATCCT
>NW_008397389.1:0-240 GCF_000622305.1 Nannospalax galili
AAAAATAGAGAGGGTCTTTCACTTGGCAACAACAAGTGGAAAAGAAAAACACAAGGAAAATCCACTTCCATTGTGAGCAAAGTGTTAAGGAGAGAAGACAGCAGCAGCTGTAGGGTTAGGTGCAGAGAGGCATGTTTTATAGGTCAGATGGAGGAATTAGTACTCAGGAGGGGCAGGCACCCAACAACTTCTTACAAATATATCTACAAGCAAGGAAGACTATAGCCAGTTATCATGTTC
>NW_008397390.1:0-240 GCF_000622305.1 Nannospalax galili
CCAACTGCTCCTAGACTGACCAGCTAGTTCAGCCATGCTGGCTTGCAGGACACTGCCAGCTCACAGCTGATGTGCTGCAAGTGAGTCCTGGGCCTTCTAGTGCTGAGCCCCACCAAGTCGTCCTCACCCGAACCCAGGATAAAAAGCATCCGAAGGGAACCCTTCTATTTACCAGGAGCCACAGCTGCATCTGACCAGATTCAAATAGATGTCTAGGAAGAATGAAATCCAGGCATCCAA
>NW_008397391.1:0-240 GCF_000622305.1 Nannospalax galili
TGGGGGAGATGTGCAGGAAGCCCCAGCCTTAGCTGAGGATCTACTGGCAACTGACGGATGCTGCAAAGGCGAGCCAGTTTTCCTTACTGGTGTGATGCCTGAAATGTTGACCAGACTTCAAGGGATAGACCCATACACAACAGCATTTGGGAAACACAGATTAGACTTTTAAAAATACAAATAATAATAGAAGTCATAAAGTCAGAGCGGGGTGGTAAGATGGGGATGAAGAAGGGGGGG
>NW_008397392.1:0-240 GCF_000622305.1 Nannospalax galili
CTGCTACAGTGAAGGAAAGGGCAGCAGATGCCCAACAGTCTGCACTGCTGTCACATAAGGACACACGTGATACCTGCACTGTCATGTCGCTTATATGAAGTACAAACCCAGGGCAATCGTTCTCGTTTTTTGTTCTCAACAGAAAACAGGGTCCCCAGGGGACATTTGGCCCCACCTGGAGATACTGACTTGTCACAACCAGGCAGTTTTCTGTATCTTCTAGAAGGGGTCAAAGATGCA
>NW_008397393.1:0-242 GCF_000622305.1 Nannospalax galili
TGACCAGAAGATAAAAATCAAAGTATAAACAATGGCATGGAAATCAGGAGCAACAGGAAATCAATGGAGCAACAACAGAATTCTTTAGGAAGATCACTAAGAGAGATAAGTGAACAGTGAGGAAACAGCATCAAGAGTGACAGAAGGATCCTAATTACAGAGTGTGCAGATTAAATGTGTAAAAAATGACATGAAAAACTTTATCCCTATAGACGGGATCACTTGTCTTAGATGAAATGAAA
>NW_008397394.1:0-240 GCF_000622305.1 Nannospalax galili
TCTTGATTTGCCTCCCAAGTGGGGTACCAGCTTCCAAGGCTCTTGCAAACTCCTGCCTTTAGAATTCAGCCTCTCTTTGAGGCAGGAGATAGGAAGGAATGAATCAAGACAAAGAGACCTAACATTCTCTTCAGCGGAGCTGTTTCTGCAAGAAATGAGATGACAGCCCGGACACATCACTTGTGGCTCATCAAGAATTCAGGGAAACCAATAGGAAATAAAAGTCGGCTCTTAGCAAAG
>NW_008397395.1:0-240 GCF_000622305.1 Nannospalax galili
GTGTTTTCCTCACTGTAGTCCTGTGGCTTGTCTGCACACAGAGTTCGATTGTGCCTGTCACAGTTCTGAAGCCTGCCATCCATGAACCCTATCTGTCCTACCTGTAGCACAACATGCAATGAAACATTTATTACTTGATAAAATTCTCATCAGAAAATAAAATTACCCAAGGGATATCGGAATAAAAATCCTTTAAAACATTGATTTAGGTAGTTGACTGTTCCTCCTGCCTCATTGGGG
>NW_008397396.1:0-240 GCF_000622305.1 Nannospalax galili
AGAGAGGGCAGGTGACATGAACATCTGTACTTCAGAGAGGGCAGGTGACACAACGATCTGCACGTCAGAGAGGGCTGGTGAAACGACCATCTGCACATCAGAGGGACAAGGGGACACGACTATCTGGACGTCACAGGGGTAGGTGACATGACCAATTGAATGACAGAGAGGCCAGGGGACACGACTGTCTGCACGTCAGAGGGGGCAAGTGACACGACTGTCTTTATGGCAGAGAGGGCA
>NW_008397397.1:0-240 GCF_000622305.1 Nannospalax galili
TTTTTTTTTTTTTGCCTTTTAAATCTATAACTAGCTGAGGAACCAACCCCAACCTTACCCTAGACTGAAAACAGGATCCTAACAGACAACATACAGCGCACACACCGACTTGCCGTCTCTCTGGGCTGGCTTTGTGGAGGAGGAAGAGTGCAGCTTCATTTCTGTCTGACCAACACCCAGTTCTCACAACTTTTACTTTGGAAATTGCTTATTTATGTTTACTGTAGAGACTGACCAGCT
>NW_008397398.1:0-240 GCF_000622305.1 Nannospalax galili
TTTTTTTTTTTTTGCCTTTTAAATCTATAACTAGCTGAGGAACCAACCCCAGTCTTACCCTAGACTGAAAACAGGATCCTAACAGACAACATGCAGCACACACACCGACTTGCCGTCTCTCTGAGCTGGCTTTGTGGAATAGGAAGAGTGCAGCTTCATTTCTGTCTGACCGACACCCAGTTCTCACAGCTTTTACTTTGGAAATTGCTTATTTATGTTTACTGTAGAGACTGACCAGCT
>NW_008397399.1:0-240 GCF_000622305.1 Nannospalax galili
CACCTGCCCCGTCTGACATGCAGATAGTCGTGTCACGTGCCCCCTCTGCCGAAAAGATGGTCGTGTCACCCCCCCACTCTAACGTGCACCTGGTCTTGTCACATTCATTCTCTGATGTGTACATGATCATGTCACCTGCCCTCCCTGACGTGCACATTGTCATGTCACCTGGCCTCTTAGTCATGCACCTGGTCGTGTCACCTGCCCTTTTTGACATGCACATGGTCGTGTCACCTGCCC
>NW_008397400.1:0-240 GCF_000622305.1 Nannospalax galili
ATTTATAGCTGCCCCAAACTCTACAATGGAAAATATTTAAGTTCTGGCACCAACTGTACTATCTAGGAACAGAAAATTCAGGTAACAAAGGAGATGTTTATGGGAAAAGGATCAAGCGTTGTAACTGAAAAGTTAAAGGACACTACAGAAGAATGGAGAGGAATAACCCCACTTTTCTAGTGTATTTCTATTTAGGTGATGAAAAATGAAGGTCAGGATCTACACATATTAACAACTTTT
>NW_008397401.1:0-240 GCF_000622305.1 Nannospalax galili
TGTATTATTGGTGTGCCTTGGTTGTTTTCTTATTGGGTATGTAAAGCTGGTAGGTCCAGGTTTCAGGTTCTCCCAGGTTTTATCTTGGAGGGAACTGATGGCTTCAGATCAGCTACTCAGGAGCTCCCACAAACACCCAGGTCAGGCCCCAGTCAGGTGCACTCAGGCTTCCTCCTGACATTTGGACCTGTACACGTGGGTACTCAGAGCATAATTTGGGAATTTCCCTAAGGGGAGGCC
>NW_008397402.1:0-240 GCF_000622305.1 Nannospalax galili
GGGTTTATAAAATATTTGTTTTATTTTTATTATTTAATGTACATTTTTATTGCCTTTTTGCATTTCATATGACATAGCTTTAAAAATATTTTATTATTTGTATTTTATGTATATGAGTGTATTGTCTGCACATATATTAGTGCACCCATGCTGTACACTGCTCACAGAGGTCAGAAGAGGGTGTCAGAATCCCTGGAACTGGAGTTACAGATGGTTGTTAGCTGCCATGTGGATGCTGGG
>NW_008397403.1:0-240 GCF_000622305.1 Nannospalax galili
GATGATAATGATGTGACTAACATTTTTTAATGCCTGAATTTTTTTTTCTGACTATGGAGTCAATCTACAGCTTTTGCTTAATTTTGAACACACTGAAAGGTTGGTAATGAGAAATATAAGAAACTTGTTTGGAAGAACAATCATCTGATGGGATTAGAAAGCCATGCCTCACAGAATGATGCTTACACCGTTTGGTTCCTCAACTTTGGACACAGACTTCTTAAAATACTTAACTTTGGA
>NW_008397404.1:0-240 GCF_000622305.1 Nannospalax galili
TCATAGCTGCCATGTGGGTGCTGGGAATCGAACCTGGGTCCTCCGCAAGAGTAGTCAGTGCTCTTAACCGCTGAGCCATCTGTCCAGTCCCGAAGTTTTATTTCTCACATTCTGGAGGCTGGAGATCAGAGTGGCAGCATGGTCAAGGCCTCAGGGAGGGTCCGTTTCCTTGTTCGCGGGTGGCTACCTTCTTCCTGCCTTCACAAGGTCTTCCCTTGGTGCTTGGGAAGGGCGGGGGGG
>NW_008397405.1:0-240 GCF_000622305.1 Nannospalax galili
TTATTCACAGCATCAGAGAGAGGAGTCAACAGAATATACTCTTTGATAAATGGAATCTTTCAGAGAGGCTTTAGGACCCGCAGTGAGTGCCCACACTCACCAGCCTCCATCACAGGTTGTCTCTTTGGAAAGACCTCCGGGATATCTGTGAGGATGGCAGTCTTCCTACAGCAATTCTGGTAGGCCTCGTTTTGTTCTTCCTCTGCCATCCTGAGGCCAAATGTCTTTGAGTGTTCCTCT
>NW_008397406.1:0-240 GCF_000622305.1 Nannospalax galili
CCATTCTTGTAGACATTGTCCTCTCCTTTCAGCTATTGCTTGTCTCTGGCATAGGTAACAAAAGGCCTGGACAGAAAGAAAAGAAGAGAAGCAAAGATTTGCTTGGGAAGAGTTGGATAGAGCTGTGTTTATGAAGAGCTGCCCTCACTATCCAGCCACATTGGGGAAATCTGTAGAGTATGGCAACTTTACTTTATGTCTACCTGGATGTGCTAAATGGTGAATGACTGGTTTGAGACA
>NW_008397407.1:0-240 GCF_000622305.1 Nannospalax galili
CAAAGGAGAGAGTAATCAGAATGCATTATATACGTGGATTAAATTGTTAAACCTCCCATAGAATTGTTGGTCAGGGGGTTCTAAAAGATTCCCAAAACAATATAGGATGCTACTACTGTCTTTGATTGCCTCTCAGAACTTGAAGATAAGACCCAATGGCTGAAGATACTTCAGACACAGGAATTAAAGGACTAGAGAAGGAACAGACCCAGAAGTCTCCTCAATGAGGACTACCTCACA
>NW_008397408.1:0-240 GCF_000622305.1 Nannospalax galili
GGTATGCCCAGACCCCAGGCTGAGATAATTATTGACAAGGTTTTTGCTTTATTTATAAAATGTAGAAACATTAGTTATCTCTACAACAGGATCATGTGATCGCCAGAATTTCTGGGAGGCATGTGGGCTCTGCAAATGACTGTCCACCTAGGGCATGTTGTATCCCTGGGTATCTCTCCATTGGGAATTGAGTCAGAGCCTTCCAGGACCATGGACACCACGGCAGAATGCCCACTGGAC
>NW_008397409.1:0-240 GCF_000622305.1 Nannospalax galili
ATTGTGACTACACATTGGGGTATTGTGATGGCACAGTGAGCATGGTGATGACACATTGGAGCACTGTGATGACACTTTGGTGCATTGTGATGTCACATTGAGAATTGTGACGTTAATTTGTAGAATTGTGATAACACTTTGGAGCATTTTGTTGGCATATTAAGCACTTTAATGACACATTGACGGTGTTGATGGCACATTGGAGCATTGTGATGTCACATGAAACATTGTCATAGCACA
>NW_008397410.1:0-240 GCF_000622305.1 Nannospalax galili
AAAGCCCAATAAGCCACAGTTACTGACCCAGCAAACTATCGCTATTGCTGCTGTAGTGACAATTTTATCTTTGTGATAAGGAACAGCTATTTAATTGGACTTAAGATTTGGTCATGGGAAGGGAAAGTTTGTGTAGGATTATAAATATAGTAATAAAAAGCATGACTGGAGAGGTCATAGGTCCTAGATAAAAACGTACTTTCTGTTACATCTCTACACCAATGTAATTTCTTCATTTTA
>NW_008397411.1:0-240 GCF_000622305.1 Nannospalax galili
AATGAAAGAGGATGAGCTCCCTGTGTGTCAGCTTTGCAGAAATGTCAGAGACCAGAGCTGGGCATCTTCCAGTCACATAGCCATGTTTTATAAAAAGCAGCCTTTACTTAGCAGCCTCACCCAGTGCTGTTGAGGCATTGCGGCCTTTTGTGCCAGACCTATGTCCCTCCATAAGCCTGATACCTTAATCTCCTTTGTTCTCCATGCCTCCCAACTTTGGAGCCAAGCAGCATCTGTAGA
>NW_008397412.1:0-240 GCF_000622305.1 Nannospalax galili
TGATTCTAAATCTAGTCAAATTAACAATCAAGATGAATTGTAACAGCATACAAGCACACTTATTTATGTATCTATTTCATGTAATAGAATAAACACGAGTTTCTACTAATATCTAAATTTGTTTTGACATTAGAACAAACTCAATTTCCAGTTAGACTGGATGTGAGAAAGAAAGCAGCCCAGGATGACCCAGAGTTGTGACCTGAGCAAGAACAAAGCTGACATGGACCGAAAAGAAGA
>NW_008397413.1:0-240 GCF_000622305.1 Nannospalax galili
TCCCCCAGGTGATTCTGAATCAAGTTGACAGTGTGGATATATCCTCACACCTGCATTTCACATGATGGCGGGACATTTGTCAGCATTAAGAAGTTAACATTGTGTGCTGACTAAATTCCTCTTGGATTGTGCCAGTTTTCTCAGGATCCCGTTACACCTGGTCATCCCCTACTCTCATTTTTCTCTGGCCCATAAGTCTTCCTCAGTGTTTCCTGGCTTTTGCCCTTGATAATTTTGAAG
>NW_008397414.1:0-240 GCF_000622305.1 Nannospalax galili
ATAAATTTATCTGTGTTGAATTTTTAGTCAATCTATGTTAAACTGTGAAAACGGAGGTAAGTTTTGCTGAAATATCTTCTAGGGATGTTGCCTATATTCTTCAACCTGTCTTTGTTCGCTCTGAAAATGGAATTTTCAGTATGTTGACAAATACATCCAGCTACACCTTCTGATGCCTCTTAGTTCAACATGTTTCAAAACTGATCAATGAACAATAATAAGAATATTGCTGGATTGTTA
>NW_008397415.1:0-238 GCF_000622305.1 Nannospalax galili
GAGAGAGAGAGAGAGAGAGAGAGAGAGAGAGAGAGAGAGAGAATATGAGGCTAGCCAAGTGTGGTGGCAGAGGGCTATAATCGCAGTTGCTGGGGAGAATGAGGCAAGAGATTTACAAATTTAAGGCCTGCCTGGGACACAGAATGAGTTCAAGGTCAGCCTAGGCAGTGTAGTGAGACCCTGTTTGAAAATAAGCAAATACATAACTGCAGAAATAGCTCAGTGATAGAGCACTTGC
>NW_008397416.1:0-240 GCF_000622305.1 Nannospalax galili
ACAATGTGAATCCTGGCCCGTCAGCTTTCTGGACTCCAAATCTTCCAAGTATGTAGTGAGGCCATTATTTTAAAGGCTAATCAAAATAATTTTGAGAATAAATGGCAATTAGATCAAGAATTTCAAATTGCTGGGTCTTCAATCCAGTACTCAGAACAGAGAAGCAGGTGCATCTCTGCTAGATTGAGGTCAGCCTGTTCTACATAGGGAGTTCCAGGCCACTTAGGGATGCAGGAGACC
>NW_008397417.1:0-240 GCF_000622305.1 Nannospalax galili
CATAGTCGTGCACATGATCGTGTCACCTGCCCTCATGTGATGAAGATGGTCATGTCACCTGGCCCCTCTGACGTTCACATGGTTGTGTCACCTGCCCCCTCTGACATGCAGTAGGTCACATCACCTGCCTTCTCTAACGTGCACATGGTCCTGTCTCCTGCTCTTTCTGACGTGCACATGGTTGTGTGACCTGCCCTCTCTGATGTGCACGTGTGCATGTCACCTGCCCACTTAGTAGTG
>NW_008397418.1:0-240 GCF_000622305.1 Nannospalax galili
GTCTCTACATCAGTGAAGACAATGGCTTCCTTTCCTCCAGTATTACTTGACTGCCATTCACACCCCCGGGTGCAGCAGATTCCCATGAGCCTTTCTTCTGTCTATGACTGAATGTCTATGTGCTCAGTCTTGAATAGGTTCTACATAGGCAACTGTACCTGTTGTGAATTCATGAGTGCCTAGACCATGCCAGTAAGACAAGTGCTTTGCTAAATGGGCGTGCTGTCAAACTGCCTCCTC
>NW_008397419.1:0-240 GCF_000622305.1 Nannospalax galili
TGACTCTGAGAACCTGGGACTCTGTCTGGTTTCTCTGATTCTGCACCTACATTGTTCCCCTCCCTGTCTTTCTTTACACCATCAACCTTCATCCTAGACATCAATCCCTGGGATTCCCCTGTAGGCCCTGTAGAGTTTGTGGTTACTGACTGGACCTACTCTGCGCCTGACCTGTGATTGGTATGTCAGTGGGGGTTGACCAGTCAGAGGAGAGGCAGAAGTTACCATAGCCCATGCACC
>NW_008397420.1:0-240 GCF_000622305.1 Nannospalax galili
TCTGGGAGTTAGACTGGCCTGGGAGCCAGGATCAGGAAAGATCCTGGTCTATGGCAGCTGGGGGCCATGCCATCTAGAGATGCAAAGGAAAATGGAGGTGGGAAGAGACCCCAAGGGCTCCAGGGGACTGCACTGAGGAGCTGGTTTGGTCTGTATGCAAAGGGTCAGGAAGAGAAAACGTCATCACCAGCATCCAGGAAAGAGGCTGGGGGATCATGTAGGCCCAGAGAATTAGAGGGA
>NW_008397421.1:0-240 GCF_000622305.1 Nannospalax galili
TTCAGATGTCTCTCCTGATGCTAATGTCTCCCCAGAGGACATCAACCTGACTCCAGCAAACATATCTTCAGTTCCCACCGTGTTCATCCTAATGCCCCACCAGAGCGAGCCAGGGGGCCTGGGCAAAGCACAGGTGCAGGCTATGACCCTGCTGTGAAGAGCAAGGCTGGAGAAGTAGAGCTGCCCAACCCTTTTGGAGCCCAGAAGATTGAGAGTGAATCCCAGACTTCCGATACTGAG
>NW_008397422.1:0-240 GCF_000622305.1 Nannospalax galili
TGTTTCAATAGGATTTCTAACCTTCCAATGTGACATCACAATGCTCCAAAACAGCAATGCTATCTCCCCATGTGCCTTTATATTTCTCTATTTTTCCATGACAATGTTACAATATGACCTCACAATGTTCCATTGTGTCATCTCAATGCTCTACAATGTTACATTATGATTTCACAATATTCGATTGCATCATCACAATGTTCCAGGGTGTCATTACAATGCTCCCATGTGAAATCACAA
>NW_008397423.1:0-240 GCF_000622305.1 Nannospalax galili
TTAAACAGGAGGAAGAAAGCACAACTACGTGCAACCTGCAGACCTTGTTTATGTTCCGTGCTGGAACACACTACTAAAAAAGCCTGCTTGAGACAATCAATCGGACTGTTCTATAATAAGGGACTGCTAACTTTGTTGGGTGTGACAATCCTCGCCTGTTAGGAATAAATAAATATTGAAGTACAGTACTCCCACTGACGCAATGTTTGGATTAAAATACTCTCACAAATCAAGTGGAGG
>NW_008397424.1:0-240 GCF_000622305.1 Nannospalax galili
CATCAATCCCCTTTTCTTTTAATACACAATAGCATGTATAAATACAGAACTAAATTTGCTTAACTAAATGAAAGAATGATGTAAAACACTTTGAACAGTACTTCAATTGCTTTCAAACTGAGAAGGAAAAAAATCAAAATCATTAGCAATTATACTGCTTCCTTAACTATGAGTTGACAAATGTCTGTTTTAGCTGGGCATGGTGGTGCACGCCTGTAGTCCCAGCACTTGGGAGGCAGA
>NW_008397425.1:0-240 GCF_000622305.1 Nannospalax galili
CCTGGTCTACATAGTGAGTTCCAGAACAGCTGGGGCTACAGAGAGACCCTGCCTCAAAAAGACAAAAACAAAACAAAGCAAAACAAAATACCTTTGCCTCAATTAGTCATTACTATAAATAAAAAATGACAGAAGCCACAAAACAGTATCTTAAGATAATTAAGAAAAATAAACCTCATAAGATATAAGGTGAATTTGATAAGGCAGAAGTGGACCAATAAAATTTTTGTCTGCATAGGT
>NW_008397426.1:0-240 GCF_000622305.1 Nannospalax galili
CAGACAAATTCAATGGGGGAAATCCCCAGGTGGCTGCCATCCTGCAAATGGTGTAAAATAGCCCAGTTACTCGAGCAATGGTGATTACCATCATGTGTGTATGAAAATTCTTTAAGGATCATGGAAACTCTAGACAAAATGTTACAAGCTTTGGAAGCAACATGGGAATCCAAAGGGGAAAAAAGCCCCTGCTGAAGCCACTTGGCACCTGCTTTGCATAATAAAAGATTTGTCCAAGCA
>NW_008397427.1:0-240 GCF_000622305.1 Nannospalax galili
TCCTTTCTATAACTTTTAAAAATCAATACTATTCCCAGTAAAACATCTACAGTTTCTTCCAGATGAACTACAGAGATCCTATAGCCAAGTGTTTTTGGGTTTCCCATTTGCCTAAGACGGCTGAAATTTACAGCAGCGTCTCTTGCATCATTCAGAATGCCCCAGTTTGAACGGTAATTAGGCTGACTGCAATACCCATAGCCTTACAGGGAGTTCTCTCCTCAAAGATGGGAAAGAAGA
>NW_008397428.1:0-240 GCF_000622305.1 Nannospalax galili
GTCTCACACTGTAGTCCAGGCTGGCCTAGAACTTGACGTGTAGTTTAAGCCTCACACTTGGGGCTGTCCCGTTACCTTAGCTTCCCTGGTGCTGGGATTATAGGTGTGGGCCACTGTGCCTGACTGAGTTTGGAGATTTAGAAGTATTAAATACTCAAGGCTCATATTCTGCTGTGTTCAATAATAATATGCTTGGATTTTCAAGAAGAGGCTTAGATTATGAAAACATTGGTACATTAG
>NW_008397429.1:0-240 GCF_000622305.1 Nannospalax galili
TGAACTCAGGATTTGTTTTCAGGCACTTTGATAACTGTTGGTGTGACTAGACTCAGTGTGAGTTTCCTCTCAAATGGCCTCTAGACAGCGAGAGAAAAAAAATTTAGCCATAATTAATTTTTTTAGGCTAGAACAATAGTGGGATTTTCCTTTTGGTTACAGGTAAGCACTGTAGAGTTGAGTAGGCCGGGATTTGAAGTCTTAGGCCTGAGCAGCATTTTCTTATTGAGAACAAGATCA
>NW_008397430.1:0-240 GCF_000622305.1 Nannospalax galili
GGCCAACAGCCCATGGAAAATTGACGATGCAGAGACTCGAAAGGTCAGCACTTTACACAATAAGAGGAAGATCATCCCACACCTACCACCCCCTCCAAGGCTCATGGACTTTTGTGGAAAAGGTTGGCAGAAAGAATGTAAGAACTGGAGGAAAGGGTAGAGAGTTAACTGGACATGTCCTCCATCCATTATACCAGCAAGCTATACTCACACCTCCTTCCCATACTCATCAAGCAGTTG
>NW_008397431.1:0-240 GCF_000622305.1 Nannospalax galili
TGTAGATCCTAAATTCATATATAAAAACCTCACATGTATGCACACACACACCCACAGCATAAAAACAGAAAGAGAACTGTCTAGGGGAAAGAAACAAAAAGTTCTCAGATGGAAATTTTCCCATTTTCCTGCCCCAGATCTGCCCACCCACCATGCAGAGGTTGGGAAGCTTTTGCCCTGACATTTGTACTGATCTTATGGCAGCAAGCCAGATGCTTGCATGGATCCTTTTCCTAGGCC
>NW_008397432.1:0-240 GCF_000622305.1 Nannospalax galili
ATTTAAAGAGAAAACAAACACTTAAATGAAGCAGGACATTCAATACAGGACTTGAAATAAGAATTCAATAAATGTGAAGAAGCACAAAAATTCATCAAGGCTTTAGAAATGAAAAACGCAGTAAGTAAAAAAAAAAAAATGACCTGAGACCTACCTCACCATTACAACCATTGATGCAATAATGACATGACCAGTTCCTGCTTGAATTTGAGGCTTGTTCCACAAGAGGAAATTCATGCC
>NW_008397433.1:0-240 GCF_000622305.1 Nannospalax galili
ATTTTGAAATACAGCTTCTGAAACTTGAAGCTATTCCTAACCTATGATGTATTTCATGCTGATTGAAGAGCTCAGATTAGACTTTCATAGTCTCTGTGCACCTGAATTAATCCTTGTGTGTGTTCCTCATAGTTGGTTTATTTGGACATTCACAAAGAAAGAAATAACCTTGATATCTATCCCTTATAATATACAAACATCAAGTATCTGAGATGTTGCATATAGATACTAGGTTTAAAG
>NW_008397434.1:0-240 GCF_000622305.1 Nannospalax galili
GCCTCCATGGACACTGCATACATGTGCATGAATGTGCACAAACATACACATGTGTACATAATTTAAAAATAAAAATGAAGCCTTAGAACCATCATGAGATACGAGCTTGAAGCTCTAATTCGGTAGAGCAGTTGTTTTCTTTGCTAACCGAGATGTTGAAATAGCCGTCAAGTTTAGTAAGCAATTGAGGATAGATCTAAGCATCTGCTTGCAGACTTTGCAGTTAAGAGAAAGAAAGTA
>NW_008397435.1:0-240 GCF_000622305.1 Nannospalax galili
TCCCTTGAAATCAGCAGGTCAGTTTCTCACTTGTCTTGAATGTGTGTGTTCTAGCTCTTCTCTCCCGCTTTCTCACCCTAAGTCTCTCCATGCCCCCCCTCCCCTCCAGAGTCTTGCCTGTAACCTGTAATTCCTCTTTGCAGGACTGTGGGCATTCCAGGACATCCCCTCACGGTTATGAAACTACTGGGCAGTGGCGCCTTCCCTGCAGATGGATTTCATTCAGGACTTGTGCTATTA
>NW_008397436.1:0-240 GCF_000622305.1 Nannospalax galili
TGGCTGATTTAATCTTGCATATATCTTGAGGGTGTAGCCACAGCTGCTATGAGTTTCTGTGCACAGCAGCCCTGTCATACCCATGTTTGCTGGTAGAAGACTACTGATTTATGTGTGTTAATTTCATATCCTGCCATTTGGCTGAAAGTGTTCATTGTCTCTAAAAGATTTTTGTGGTGTCCTTAGGGTCTCTTATTTATAGACCATATCATATGCAAACGGGTATTTTGACTTTTTTTT
>NW_008397437.1:0-240 GCF_000622305.1 Nannospalax galili
ACATATCAGTGGACTCAGTATCCAGGTAATTTGCTGGGGACAGCATCTAGTTCTTTTCAGTGTCCAAGGCTCTGACCATAACCAAGTCTAAAGTTATATCAGCCTCAGCAGACTCTGTGTCGATTGGTCTTTTTCTGGAAGTTTTTTTCCTTACTTCCTAAAGTAAGTGGAGCAGTGAGCCAAGAGTTACAAAATTGGATGATTCTGGTCCAGAGAGGGTCTTCATTGAGGATCTGCTTG
>NW_008397438.1:0-240 GCF_000622305.1 Nannospalax galili
CAGGTAAATGGATGGAACAGGAAACAATCATCCCACTCTAGGTGAGGTAACTCACACTCAGAAAGAATATGTCACATGCCCTCACTGCTGGATGCTAGCTTTGAAATCCTAAGACATGCATGTTTCAATTTGAAAATTCAGAGAGGTGAAGAAACTAGTAAATGGAAATGGGTGTGTGAGGGGGCGTCTTGGAAGAGGCGGTAGACTGCAGTGATATGAAAGGGTAAAGGGGAACATTAG
>NW_008397439.1:0-240 GCF_000622305.1 Nannospalax galili
AACACGTTAGCTACCAAGCCATCCCACTGAGCCATCTTTCTAGCCTTGTAACTGTATTTTTACTCTGAATTGAGAGACTGCAATAGATGAGGCAATGCTTACTGATGGGGCAGAATTATAACCTTGCAGAAAATAGTCATACTTTTCCACTAATGATCTCAGGCCAGAAACATCCAGTGTTGCACAGTGCTGTAAAGTATCACCTGGGGTCAGTGGGTCTGGCTTCTATTATGTTGTTGG
>NW_008397440.1:0-240 GCF_000622305.1 Nannospalax galili
GAGCACTCTCCTAAGCTCTTTGGAGAATCCCAGTCCCTGCGTGAGCATGGGAACAGCATCCACCCTCTCCGTTGGATAATCTCCTCAGATTCTATAGATTAAGCATCACGGTTTAGTAAGGTACATGCTTTGACTGAGTATGGACTATAGCCAGACATAACTGACCCTGGGGAGTAGAGGGGCCATGAGACCAGTCAGAGGAGCTAAACATGAATTCACACACGAGGAAGTCCATAAGCT
>NW_008397441.1:0-240 GCF_000622305.1 Nannospalax galili
AACTTAATATATTAATGCACCAAATACTTTACCTGAGTGTACTCAAAATGTGAAAAAATATCCATAATCTACACATTCATTGTATTGTGACTAAACGGCAGAACTGAGAAATTCACAATGGTTGTGTCATCATTCTTAAGATCGACAGAGCTCAACTCTACATTATTGACAATATTTTCACTTCTTGATTTGCAAAATTTTACAAGTAGCTATAGTTTATGAATATATAGTTATTCATTT
>NW_008397442.1:0-240 GCF_000622305.1 Nannospalax galili
TGTCAAGTTGACAAAAAACAACCAGCAGACCCCTGTTTCAAAGGAGTAAGGTGGAGCATGATAGAAGATATCCAGTGTCCTCTAGTAGAAATCTAAATCTAAAGTAGATTACAGTGCATTTAAGAGACTCTGGTCCTTATGTCCACCAGTCTCCATGTGTAAAAGAGGATTATGCCTTCCAAGTCAGTTAGAGATAAAAGTAGAGATTAAGCATTTAAAGAAAGAGCTGCAGGTTCAGAG
>NW_008397443.1:0-240 GCF_000622305.1 Nannospalax galili
CTGTGGCTATAGGGAGACCCTGTCTCAAACAGACCAAAATAAATAAGTAAATAAACAAACAAACAAATAAATAAATAAATAAATAGAATTAGAGCTAATATTTATAAAGTAGCTAAGAGAGAGCTAACTTTCAAAAACTTGAGGCCATTGATAGAAGTGGAAACATAGATATAGCCACGTCCTTGCTGTCTTTGAGTCCACCCCGCCCTCACATCATTTATATGTCATTTTTCTGCCTTA
>NW_008397444.1:0-240 GCF_000622305.1 Nannospalax galili
CAGCCATGAGCCCTCCAGTCTAGGGGCATCTGTCTCATAAACAGAGAGGCCGCATGCTGAATTTTCTTTAAAAAGGGGCCACAGGGACTGTCGGGTGCAGCCATGCTAAGAACACATTCTCCATCTCCTTTTTGACCCCTCCCCCAGGACACACTGGCTCTTCCATCGCCACAAGACTGTGTAATGGGAAGAGCAATCACTCCAGAGTTAGGGGACTTGGATTAATTCCTCTGTGGCCAT
>NW_008397445.1:0-240 GCF_000622305.1 Nannospalax galili
ATATGAGGGCTGGGGAGATGGTTCAATGATTATGAACACTGGCTGTTCTTGAAAAGGACTCAGATTCTGTTCCCAGCACTGACATGGCAGCAAACCACTGTCCATAACTCCAGTCCCAGGAGATCTGATACCCTCTTCTGGCCTCTAAGGGCATTGCACCCTTCAGTACACCAACATAGTGCATGCACAACAGACTGTCTGCTACCTCCTGCTCACTGGATCCAATCAGCATAACATCAT
>NW_008397446.1:0-240 GCF_000622305.1 Nannospalax galili
ATGAATGTCTGTGTCCCTATTTTCCAGAATTGATAAGACCTAAACTACCTTTAGCAGGGGTGGACAGTCCTAGATCACCTTGGCCTGATAGGGATTGTCTCAAGGTCCCTTGGGCACGTGCTGATACTTCCAAAACCACTGGAGCAGATAGCAGATTAAGGAGAGCCTCATGAGAAGGAAAACGTGTGCGGCTCCTGTGGGGAGTAGTGCTTTGGTCCTCTTTGTCAGAAACCAAATATT
>NW_008397447.1:0-240 GCF_000622305.1 Nannospalax galili
CTACCTACCTATCATCTATCTATCTGTAAAGAAACAATACAACACCTCAAGGTTGGAGCCACAGGTCTACTTGCTCCTGTTCAGTACTGCTGGGTGTATCTTTGCTTAGTGGCCTTGATCAGGCATGATTTTGAAGCCTATTTACCAGGCAGGCTGTGACCTACTCATGTTCTCTCTCAATTTGATGGGCAAGACCTTAAAGTCATTAGAAACTGTCATGGTTTGATTCTTCATTGCTGT
>NW_008397448.1:0-240 GCF_000622305.1 Nannospalax galili
TGAGCGTGCTCACATGCCCATCCTTCTCAAGAAACTCAGAGCCACTCTGCACCTCCATGCCTGCTGGGGTGAGGGAATTTCTGAGGCTCTGACTGTTGCTCCCCACTTCTCCACAGCACACTCTGATGCACAGCAATCAAGACTTGGGCTGGGGATTTTGAGTGACACCTTTACTGAAGAATGGCAACATAGCCCTTTCTGATAGGATCTCAGCTACTATCTGAACTTTTTGTTTATTCA
>NW_008397449.1:0-240 GCF_000622305.1 Nannospalax galili
CATCCAGTTTGTGGATTGGTGCCCCACTGGTTTCAAGGTTGGCATCAATTATCAGCCTCCCACTGTGGTACCTGGTGGAGACCTGGCCAGGGTACCGCGAGCTGTGTGCCTGCTGAGCAACATCACAGCCACTGCTGAGGCCTAGGCCTGTCTCGACCACAAGTTTGATCTAATGTATGCCAAGTGTGTCTTTGTGCACTGGTATGTGGGTGAGGGCATGGAGGAAGGGGAGTTCTCTGA
>NW_008397450.1:0-240 GCF_000622305.1 Nannospalax galili
TGGAAAGGGCTACTTATTCACTGCTGGTGGGAGTGTGAGCTGGTGCAGCTGGTATGGAAATCCCTCATAAACTAGAGATAAGATCCACCATATAATATACCTATACCACTTTCTGGCACATACCCAAAAGTTTCTGTATTCTATGAAGAGACACCTGCTCATTCATGTTCATTTCTGCTCTGTTCACAATAGGCAGGAAATGAAGATGACATAGATGTCCATTAATTGATGAATGGATAA
>NW_008397451.1:0-240 GCF_000622305.1 Nannospalax galili
TTTTTTTAAATAAGGGATTAGAAATTTTAGTTAAATAACTTCCAAAAATATCACACAGTCAGTAGGAATTTGAGCAAAGCTTTAATAATACTTATTATTTATTGCTATCCCATGAACTCCACCTCATAGTAGAAAACTATTTTTAAAAAAAGAAGAAATGTGGGGACTGGAGAGATGTCTCAGTAGTCAAAAGCGCTGGCTGCTCTTGCAGGTGACCTGGGTTCATTCCCAGCACCCACA
>NW_008397452.1:0-240 GCF_000622305.1 Nannospalax galili
TAATCACAGATGGAGTCTACACAGCAAACATCTACTTCCTCACTGATACATTGAAGACACTAGTCCTTCCTCAGTAGAACTATGCTTCATTCTGTTTTTACTTTCATCCAGCACAACAGAAACTGTTTCAGTGTTACAGAACACAAGTTCATGGAGAAAGACAACCATATGAGAAAAGGAAAACCAAGGGCTATGGAAAACAAACTCTCCAGACAACATCATCAAAAGCAAATAAAGGCT
>NW_008397453.1:0-240 GCF_000622305.1 Nannospalax galili
CACGGGTGCACTTACCTACATGCAGGCAATACACTTATACACATAAAATAATAATATTTTAAGTTTTTTGTTACTGTTGTGTTTTATTTTTATTTTACGTGTATGAATGTTTTGCCTGCATGTATGTAAGTGCACCATGCATGCAGTTCCCGTTGAAGTTCATTTTGTATGTTTCCTTTTTTTCAAGTCCTATATCACAACCTTCCAGAAAATGCTGTGGGCTTCTGTCTCCAAAATCAT
>NW_008397454.1:0-240 GCF_000622305.1 Nannospalax galili
TGCAAAAGCAGTCAGTGCTCTTAACTGCTGAGCCATCTCTCCAGCCCCATAGTCTGGTTTTTTAATCTGCTGTTTACATGGATTGACTTTCAAATATTGGGCCACCTTTGAATTCTCATTAAAAAACAAAAAATTAAAAAAAAAAAAAAACCTTGGCAGAACTTCTGGACCAGACACAGTCATAGGCCATTTAAGAGGGAATTGATTCTAACCACTCCAAGAGCTATCAAAGTGCCTGAC
>NW_008397455.1:0-240 GCF_000622305.1 Nannospalax galili
CTCTGCCTCCCGAGTGCTGGGATTAAAGGTGTGCACTACCACGCCCAGCTGTCATCTCATAGTTTTAATGTGTTTGTTTCTTTTATAATTTTGTTCTTTAAGGTCTTACTATGTAACTTAGGCTGCCCTCAAATTCCACACCTGGCCTTATGGTATTTGTTTTTTGTTTGTTGTTTTTTGTTTTGGTTTGAGTGTCTTGGTTTGGTTTTTTTTTTTTTTTTTTTTTTTGTTTTTTTAAAA
>NW_008397456.1:0-240 GCF_000622305.1 Nannospalax galili
TGTAATTATGAAAATATGAAAACTCATTTTCTGAAACATCCTCAACCCGTCTAACCGGTTAGCCTCTTCCTGGTCTAGGAGATCCTCATAAAAGGCTCTATTATCTGTGGTCAACACAGAATTCATCTGCCCCAACAGGTCTTGTCCCAGCAAGTTGGACTGGAGGCTGCTAACCACTAGTGGTCGTATTTCCTCTCTCGACCCATCTGCATCTCTCCATTCTATGAACTGCTTTACCTC
>NW_008397457.1:0-240 GCF_000622305.1 Nannospalax galili
TACCTAAGAAGCTCTAATCTAAGAAAAACAAGACAAAACCACTCTACTTTCTATCTTCTGCCCTTTGTTCCTCTTTTTGAAAAGTCAGCTCAGATGTTACCTCCTGCCTGTTTCCCAACCATCAACCAGGCAGCACTGTAATTCCGTCCTCTTTCTGTGGTGATCATCCTTCGCTCTCCCACAGTGTGTGGCACACAGTTGCTCTGGCATCCTTTCTACCTCTGCACTGGGGGTGGGATC
>NW_008397458.1:0-240 GCF_000622305.1 Nannospalax galili
CAAACCAATATCCCATTTTATCCTTCTTATCTTCATAAAGCTTCCTTTCAGTTGGCTTTCCCTGGGAAAAGTATTCATGAACTATGTCATATTTAGATATTATAACTCTCATCAATGATGAATAAACTAGCCCCCATGCCCAGCCGAGGGTATATATCATCTGTATTTTGACAGGCCATATTATGTTGCAAGGCAGAACAGTTTAGTGAAGATATTTTGAAGAGAAGGGGTTTTCTCACC
>NW_008397459.1:0-240 GCF_000622305.1 Nannospalax galili
TAGAAACACTAACCAAAGATACTTACAGAAGGAAGTTTATTTGCGTGCTTATGGTTCCAGGGGAATTATAGTCCATTGTGGTGCGGAGGCATGGTGGTAGAGGTGGCTGGAGTAGGAGCAGAAAGCAGAGCACTCACATCTTCAAGAAGGCACAGGGAACAAGAGAGTGACTCAAGATTTAAGAGCTCTCAAGCCCATCCCCAGTGATGTGCTTCCTCCAGCATGGCCACACCTTCTAAG
>NW_008397460.1:0-240 GCF_000622305.1 Nannospalax galili
CTGTGTTTTGTACCTAGACTCAGGTTAGCTCTAAAGAGACTTAGAAGTATTTTATAGACCTGCTGGATCCATTCCCACTCAAACAGCTATTTCTCACCATTTTATCTGGTTTATACTAAGCAGTCTTGAACCAAGGATGACTGTTTAGACACAAATAAATGATACAGGCTAGAGATGGCCTAACTGGAAAAAAAAATCAAACATGTTTAAAGATGAGATGCACACATTTGTGTAAAAATC
>NW_008397461.1:0-240 GCF_000622305.1 Nannospalax galili
TGTGTCTCTGTCTCTCTCTCTCTGAAAGTCATGCTGGTACACCAGGCAGCCTCCTTACACCCTTCAGAGTGACTATCACTTAGTTAGGGATGCCTGTGCCTGGTGATTTGGACTTTCTCTCAAGAAAACCTGACCCACAAGGCATGCCCTTCAGATTGAGGATCACCATTCATTGACACACTCACTCTTGGTCTTTTGCTCTGCTTCCTTTCTTCCTCCTAATTCCTCTCAGTTTTCTTT
>NW_008397462.1:0-240 GCF_000622305.1 Nannospalax galili
TTTCATATTATTTGTGTTTTTGCCATGTGACCTAAACATATGGACTTTTTTGTTGGTTGTGTGTCTGATGTGAAAGTGAAGCCTGCCTTTGTTGAGTGGAAGTTTGGTCCTATTTTTGTTGTTGTTTGATTGACTTCAGATCAAGTATGAATATGTAGTTGGTCTATGCTTCAGATTCTCACTTTTGATTTTTTTTATTGGAGGGACAAGGGTGCTTCCAGACTGGTCTGGTGTGTAAGG
>NW_008397463.1:0-240 GCF_000622305.1 Nannospalax galili
GAAATGCCTCCCCCAAGACTCACTCCTCATTTGCTTGGAAAATATTCAACCATTTATCAAGAAAGTCATATTAGTTCTTTCATTTAAAATTCTCCTGAGTTTAGTAGACAGCCCAAACAAAACTGACCTCTCTTATGAGCCCAGACTAAATCCACTGGTATGACTATAATTCATTGAATTTAATTACACTCTGACATCTATTTTCCAGTCTACTTTGACTATACTTTGTTTGGGGAAGGA
>NW_008397464.1:0-240 GCF_000622305.1 Nannospalax galili
ATGATATATAAAGGATGAGACAAAAATAATATACCCATAACCTTAAAATTTTTGTGGTCATAGTTTAGTCAACTAGTTTAAGAAACAAAATATATGTGTAGTCAAGGTTTATCTGAGAATATTTGTTTTATTTACCTAAACTTTATCTGTATAACACAGGATAATTAAAAGTACCCGACTGGTGGAACTAAACTTATCGGATGTTCAACAGCCATAGTGTGAGGTCTATACTAATGTGGT
>NW_008397465.1:0-240 GCF_000622305.1 Nannospalax galili
TACAAAGAGGTAGAAGAAATATTTCTTGTCTAGTTATATAGTACAAGTGAACTAGCATTTATCAAACAGAAGTAGTGGTGGTCTGCGAAAGTAAGGAGTTAAGAAAGGAATCAAAAACTATGACCTTGTCAAACTAGGTCTTGAAATAGGAGTGGGGTTAGTGCCATGCTAAAATTAGATTAGGGAATCTCCACAGAATTTAGAGAATACTGAAAGTAGCAGAAGTGTGACCCAAATTGT
>NW_008397466.1:0-240 GCF_000622305.1 Nannospalax galili
GGTGTGATGGGAAGGTGGCTCAGTAGGTGGAAAATATTTGGAAAAGAATCTAAGGAAAAAAAAGAGAATATTCAGTTGTCTGTATACAAACAGCACAAAGGAAAAAGTTACTGGAGGATAGCACAGAATTAATTATAATTTGTGTGTGCTTGTGTGTGTTCATGTGTGGGGGGTCCTTACACACACATGTACATGCATGTGCAAGTCAGAAATCAACCTTGGGGTCTTTTTCAGTGCCAA
>NW_008397467.1:0-240 GCF_000622305.1 Nannospalax galili
CAACTGAGAGGGCAGGTGACACGACCATCTGCATATCAGTGGGGGCAGGTGACATGACCATCTGCACGTCACAGGGCATGTAACACCACCATCTTCCCATCAGAGGGAGCAGGTGACATGACCATCTTTAAGGCAGAGTTGGCAGGTGATACGACAATTAGCATGTTAAAGATGGCAGATGACACGACAATGTGCACTTCAAAGAGAGCAGGTGGCAGGACCATGTGCAAGTCAGAGGGG
>NW_008397468.1:0-240 GCF_000622305.1 Nannospalax galili
AGAAGCTCTGGCAGGGTTTTATCTGCTAGTCTGTCCAATTTCTGCAATTTGAGCCTAATGTTGGGTGCTGACTGGTTCACAAACACCAGGATCACTGCATTCTTATTCTCTGGTGCTTCCGAGTTCATTGGAGTATAAGTACGGAATGCCTCAAGAATTCTTTCTAGGAATGCTGTGGGTGATTCTTCCCTCCCTTGCTGCACATCACTAATCTTGGCCAAATTGGTGGGACACCTTGTG
>NW_008397469.1:0-240 GCF_000622305.1 Nannospalax galili
TTTTGTGAGGCATTACACATGGTAAGGGATTTTTTCAAAGTTACAGCTGTCTTTCTGTCAGCCATGGTCCTATAAGTAACCCCTCACCCATTCTTCTATAAGAAACCACAGTACATTTACTAAACGAGACTTTGATAGAATCATTTCTCTTGAGTGTCATACTCTGGTATGAATAGACATGGCATCATCTGCCCATGAGAAGGTTTGAGATTCAAATTTATACAAATTTTGAGTTCTTCC
>NW_008397470.1:0-240 GCF_000622305.1 Nannospalax galili
CTGGAACTGGAGTTACAGATGGTTGTTAGCCCCCATGTGGGTGCTGGGAATTGAATCTGGGTGCTCTTAACTGCTGAGACCTCTCTCCAGGCCCTCAGCTACCTTTCTTTTCTTTTCAAGTTTTATTTATTTATTTTTATTTTATGTGTATGTGTCTACTGCCTGCATGTAGGTAAGTGCACCTGTGTCGTGCAATGCCTATGGTGGTCAGAAGAGGCTGTCAGATCCCCTGGGACTGGA
>NW_008397471.1:0-240 GCF_000622305.1 Nannospalax galili
GAGTAGCCCACATACATAGGGCTTGTGGCAGAAGCCCATCAGGGAAATGCTCTGAAAACTGTGGAAAACAAAAAAGTGCCTGGAACTCTGTGCTTGATTACAAACTACACCCTGTCTGTGCTTGCTGAATGCATACTGTATTTTAATAATCACAATGGTTCCATCTTTTTTCTGGATTCTGTTTCAAATAGAGTTGGCATACAATCCATACATAATTAGTATTGCTGTGATTTTTAGTCA
>NW_008397472.1:0-240 GCF_000622305.1 Nannospalax galili
ATGTAAATAACAACATCATCCAAACTGTCAAGCTTCCGAAAGGATGTAAGGAGAGGGCTTGTGTGCTGTCTGGCTCATGGAAGTCCAAAAATAAATGCTGGCTATCATAACCCTTTGCCAAAATATGCACTGCTTGATTTTAAAGCCTTATTCTACTGCCTAGCATCCCAGCTACTTTTGAGAATGAGGCAAGGATCACAAGTTCAAACCCAAGCCAGGTGTGGTAGTACATACCTTTAA
>NW_008397473.1:0-240 GCF_000622305.1 Nannospalax galili
TCCCTCCCATTTCCCCAAGGTCTGGCTATGTTATATTGCAAAAGAACTGAAGGCCCACCTGACAAGTCATCTCCTGACACAGATGTATTATGGTTCTTTGGGGAAGCTACCTGATGTCTCTGGCCCTGTTTCTCAGATTGGACTCACCTGGTGCTCATAGTTCAGAACACGCTGCAATGCAATGATGGCTGGTTACTACATGGCTGTCATGCCATACAGATGTAAGATGATGTCCACAAT
>NW_008397474.1:0-240 GCF_000622305.1 Nannospalax galili
AGTAAACAGTAGAGCAAGAGAACACATTACCAAAGAATAACACTACCACGGTCAAGGTGGGCTAGCATGTACGACACACCTCTGTGCTGAGAAATATGCTATAGGATGCATGGACACTCATTTAAAACTGATAAAACTTTTAAAAGAGAAGTAATAGAGTCATGGAAAAATTGAGACGCTAGAGAGCATCTCCTACCCCCCGTATGTTATTAATTTACTCTGTTATTAACATTTCCAGAA
>NW_008397475.1:0-240 GCF_000622305.1 Nannospalax galili
CATGTGGGTGCTGGGAATTGAACCTGGGTACTTTGCAAGAGCAGCCAGTGCTCTTAACCACGGAGTCAACTCTCCAGTCCCTTAAATTACATTTTTATGCTAGGTGTGGTGGCTCATGCCTCTAATTCTCACACTTGGGAGGCAGAGGTAGATGGATTTCTGTGAGATAGAAGCCAGCCTGGTCTCAATAGCAAGTTTCAGGTCATCTGTGGCTACAGGGAGACCCTGTCTCAAAAAGAC
>NW_008397476.1:0-240 GCF_000622305.1 Nannospalax galili
TCCTTTGCAAGATCAGCCAGTGCTCTTAACTGCTGAGCCATCTCTCCAGCCTCAGAAGTGTTCTTTGTTAAAAATAACATTTGAAGCCAGGTGTGGTGGCACATGCCTCTAATTCAATACTTGGGAGGCAGAGGTAGAGGGATCTCTGTGAGTTCCAGCCTGGCCTGGTCTACAAAGTGAGTTCCAGGCCAGCTAGGACTACAGGGAAACCCGGATTCAAAAAAACAAAAACAAAAAAAC
>NW_008397477.1:0-240 GCF_000622305.1 Nannospalax galili
TTTGCTAACACAGGTGCCTCTCTTTAAAATATTCTTTCCTTCCAATTTGCTTATACTTTCACAGGATTGTTTTCAAACTTTTCTGTACATATACATTATACGTTGAGACAGTCTCTCCAACCCTCTCTTTCCTCCCACCTCCCACCTCCTGTTGATCTTCTTCTCCCCCAGATCGTTTTACTTCTGATAGTAGTAATGTATATATAATTTTGTGTATCTTTATAAAATCTAGGAACCACA
>NW_008397478.1:0-240 GCF_000622305.1 Nannospalax galili
GTGTTGTCTACCAGCTTTTACCCATTTTATGCTGTTGTTATGTGTTGAAAGACATAATAGTTCTATAAAAATGTTTTATTCTTTTCTCTATTTTGATGAACTATGTTTACCATCATAAAAATGACCACAATTTATAAATAATACACCTATATTTATTGGAGGACCACTTATGTTATTGGTGACTTTCACGGCCAACAGTTTGAATGAATAACTCACAGGGAATGGTCACTAGATACATTG
>NW_008397479.1:0-240 GCF_000622305.1 Nannospalax galili
TTGGGCAGGGGAAGACTTGAGACTCCATGAGGGCAGGTAACCAAGCAGTACCCTTCCTTCTCTGCCTCCGCCCAGGGCTACATACCCACAAAACCAGCTTTCTTTTTGTCTTCCATAGTTACATGCAAGGGCCCCCTCGCATGCCTGGCAGAAGGTCTGAGGGGGTCCCAGGAGGCTCTGAAGGTCCTGCCCCCACATCTGTTTGCAAGCAGCCATGAATTGCCCTCTTTCTGGGCATTC
>NW_008397480.1:0-240 GCF_000622305.1 Nannospalax galili
CCTATCCAGTCAAGCTTTTGTACCCAGATATCCCTCAGTGCAAGTTCATCCCCTGGGGTCTAGTCAGCCCATCTAGCCTTTCCCTTAAAGAAGATCAACTCTCCCTTACCCAGCCGTAATAGAGCTTCCAATAGTTCTTTGTCCATTGTTGGGACTTGCTGTCATTTTCCCAGTTCTTTCTTATCAAACCATCCATAATTACATTCCTCACTCATCAGTTAAGTCAACATGAAGTCACCG
>NW_008397481.1:0-240 GCF_000622305.1 Nannospalax galili
TGTTTCTTGTTATGTAGCCTTTAGCTATACACATAGACTCTTAAAGAATTACACTGATCATTTTAGTCTTTGGTTATACTTTCCTTTTTGGTGTCTAAGACCATACAGTTGGCCCAGATTAACCAATTTACTTTCACTTTTAAGGTTGTTTGAGGATCTTTTCTTCAGGGGTCACATGGGCTTGGGAGCAGCCCCGGGCTCCTTTCTTTTACCAGTTCCATCTATGTGAAGATAAGTCAA
>NW_008397482.1:0-240 GCF_000622305.1 Nannospalax galili
TTCAAACAAGCAGTAAATTCCTCTTTCCCTAACAGGAGCAGGCTCTGCAACGCAGAGTCTTCAGATAGCACGGAGAATACTGAAAATCCGTGGTGTAGACTATTTGAAACAATTATGCAGATAGACCGATTTGAATCTCCTAACTTACCTCTTGTGAAGAGCAAGGAATTCAGTGACTCTATATATAAGACATTTGACTATTTGTGGCAAAATAAGAAAAATTTTGATGCTGGCTGGTTA
>NW_008397483.1:0-240 GCF_000622305.1 Nannospalax galili
CCACACAAGAGCTGACAGCGGATGGGAAAGAAGAAAACCCACACCCAAGTCAGGGTACTATCCCTCAACTAACCGTAAGTCATCCGTGTGCATCTCTATTTAAGCCTGTCCTAGCAAATCCAACCGAGCATCTCTTCAAAGCGCGCATTCCGGAGGCAAGCTGGCTCCCTGGCAACCACGACTCAGCATTTTCTGTGTAACCTTGGACAAGTTAACTTCAAACTGCTGCCTGGATCCCTC
>NW_008397484.1:0-240 GCF_000622305.1 Nannospalax galili
AATGGATGGATCTAGAAACTGTTATACTAGGTGAAGTAACACAGACTCAGACTCTGTGTTACTCAGTGAATGATCTCAGATTCATTTGTGAATCCTAGCACCAAATCCTTTTAAATTCCATGTCCTTTAAATGAAATGATACTGTACAGCAGTCCCTTCTGCATGAAATAACTACCATCATGGCGACTTCAGCAGTGCCTGATCGCTAAACACAGTCATAATTTGGCTTGTTGTCGGTTG
>NW_008397485.1:0-240 GCF_000622305.1 Nannospalax galili
TTTAAACTAATAATAAGCCAAATTGAGAGAGCTGTAGTCTTCTGGATCACTGGATTTCTTTAAACGATAAAATCATGTTCCTCAATGCTGCTATAACTAATGCCTGTTTTGAGTAATATGCTTTCCATCCAATGTAGAGAATAGATAAGACTCCCAGTGTCAACACAATACCACCAACAAAGCTGCCAGCATTGAATTTTGATCCTTTACTTTCTTCAGAATGAGTAGTTGCTGTGACTG
>NW_008397486.1:0-240 GCF_000622305.1 Nannospalax galili
GCCTACAGAGGCCAGAAGAAGGTATCAGATCCCCTGGAACTGAAGTTAAAGGTTTCTGCTGCCATGTGGGTGATAGGAAATGAACCTGGGTCCTCCGTAAGAGCAGTCAGTGCTCTTAACCACTGAGCATCTCTCCAGCCTGTAATTCCAGCCTCGGAAAATGGAGACAGGGCTCCCTAGAGCAAGCTGGTTATCCAGACTAGCCATATCCTGAGCTCTGGGTTTGACTGAGAAACCCTG
>NW_008397487.1:0-240 GCF_000622305.1 Nannospalax galili
TTTTATGACTATAGCTCTGTAATACATTTTCAGATCAAGTATGGTAATCCCCACAGCATTGCTCCTTGTGTTTTGGAATTTTGTCTATCTGGGGTCTTTTGTGATTCCACATGATTTTTAGGATGATATTTTTCTAATTCTATAAATAATGTCATGGAAATTTGATTGGGATTTCTCTGAATCTATAGTTTGCTTTTGGTAGGATGATCATTTTCACAATATTAATTCTTCCAATCCATG
>NW_008397488.1:0-240 GCF_000622305.1 Nannospalax galili
ATCTCATCCCACATAGGGAACCAGTGACAGACCAAAGTAAGGACACCACCAGTGTCCGACTTGATGAACCAATGAGTTTTACTGGGGTTAGAAGAATATGGGAGGTTGGAGTCTGACGTCAGCAGAGGATGGCAGCAGGAGAAATAGAGGCACTGGCTTGGGAGGATGCAAAGGTGGGTGTAATATCTGGACTGCCCATTGAAAGATGCCCACTTTGAGAACCAAGTATTCAAACACATG
>NW_008397489.1:0-240 GCF_000622305.1 Nannospalax galili
ATGGACCACCGCAGAGGTGAGGGGAGTGTGTCACCCCACACATGAGCAAGCAAGGTCCAGCCCTCAGCTTGTTGGTTGAGCCAGACCTTGCCTCTAGCCTGCAAAAGAGACAAGAAAGCCAAACAGCCAAGGATCCATGTCAGTCAGCCAGAACAAAACACCACAGACATGGACTTAGATAATGCCCACGAGTTCCCTCACCTTCTGGAGGCTGGAGGTCTGATGCAGGTGTCACAGGCC
>NW_008397490.1:0-240 GCF_000622305.1 Nannospalax galili
TGCTGGGTCCTTCTGAGAATATAAACACACTGAGACATGTAGCCAGACAACAGGTGCCTCTAGGGCTCTGGGCAGATGGGTGGAGGCATGTAACTCTTGTCTTCCTAGCTGGGATTCAAAAGTTACCTTCCTAGTGACAACTTTCTTAAGACACCCTTCTCCCTCTTCATCTTTTTAAATGTCTACCCTCTTCCTGGATGTGAATTCATTTCCTTCCTTCCTTCCTTCCTTCCTTCCTTC
>NW_008397491.1:0-240 GCF_000622305.1 Nannospalax galili
ATGTTCATGTCAGAAGGAGCAGCTGCCACGACCATCTGCTCGTCAGAGGGGCAGGTGACACAAATATCAGCTCGTCAGAGGGGGCAGGTGACACGATCATGTGCACATCAGAGGGGGCAGGTCACACGACTATCTGCACGTCAGAAGAGGCAAGTGACACATCCATCTGCACGTAAGAGGTGCCAGGTCACACGACCATCTGTACGTCAGAGGGGGCAAGTGACATGACCATGTGCTCGT
>NW_008397492.1:0-240 GCF_000622305.1 Nannospalax galili
ACAGTTTTAAATAAGAGCAACAGAAATAGATTTTGACTGAGATAGAGCCCTTTCATTTTCGTACATGCCGTAGACTTATATAAAACCACCTAGATGGTTCTGATAGGGCATAGTGGGATATAAAGGTCACACACAACAGGCCTCAGGATGACGATACTGAGGCTGACTAATAGATATAATCTGCATTATGTAAATACTTGCATCAAGCAGGTCTTCTTAAAATGTGAAGGTAATTTTAAT
>NW_008397493.1:0-240 GCF_000622305.1 Nannospalax galili
TATTAAATATTGCTGTATTTCATGCAAAAAGTAGATGAGTTGAAATGAAAACATTTAATAAGTATTATAGAAAAATGGTTAAAATAGTTAATCCTATAGACCAGAAATTGAATTATCAAAAATAATACACAAACCACATGAAAGATATATAATACAAATATTTAATATAAATTGATGAAGTAAAAAATTAGTGATTAAATGTAACATTTAAGGATTCTTCCAATTAGGAAGAAGAACTTA
>NW_008397494.1:0-240 GCF_000622305.1 Nannospalax galili
GATGGGGGAGGGGAGGAGGGAGGGGGGAAACAAGTGGAAATGAGAAGAAAAAGAGCAAGGACCGAGCATTGAAGACACAGAGGTGAAGTGATGGGTGACATATCAGGTGGAAGAATTGGATTTTGCAGGGACGGAGGTCTAGGATGAAAGGTGGGAACCAGGCCAGACACCTTCATCTAGTTCTCAGGACTCTGGGATGTAACAGGAACAAGTGAGGATTCTTGAGCTAGCAGGTTAATG
>NW_008397495.1:0-240 GCF_000622305.1 Nannospalax galili
AACTTTATGTGTCTTTGTGGTTTACTTTTTGGGCATCAAAAGCTGGTTCATTTAAGCTTCCGGTTCTCTCCTTTGATTTTATATGGGTTGGCCTGATTGGTTTGTCTTCAGGAGTTCCCCCGGATGCACAATTCAGATGAAGGTCAGACGTTTTCAGGCTTTCTCCTAAGGTCTGGGTCCCTTCAGGAAAGATTTTGGCCTCAGGAATTTGGGGCTTGGACTGGCCTGGGAGCCTGGCCC
>NW_008397496.1:0-240 GCF_000622305.1 Nannospalax galili
TATTTTTATTTTATGGACATGAATATATTGCCTGCATGTATGTAAGTGTACTCGTGTTGTGCAATGTCCTCTTGGAGGAGTATGTGCTCTTAACCACTGAGCATCTCTCCCACTCCTCAAAAGTTTTTTTATTAATTATATTTGTTGACAATTCCTTACATGCAGGTGATGAATTTTGGTTACTCTCATACTTCTCTGTGTATCACCTGCCATCCTTGTCATGAATCCAGGGCACTTCTA
>NW_008397497.1:0-240 GCF_000622305.1 Nannospalax galili
AGTTTACCTTTCCTCTTACCACAATTAGTATTTGCCCCAATTTACTCAAGAACTGGCTCCCCACTACAACTCCCCTAGAGGATGGGCTCTGTGGAGGAACACCCTGTATATTTGCCACTATGTCCTCAGATAAAGCTGAAGGTTAGGTAAGAAAGAGAATACAGCTGCTTAACACTGATAAAAGGCCATGCAGTATCACTTGTCATAAAACATAATGGGCTAAATGATAGAGCATCATAT
>NW_008397498.1:0-240 GCF_000622305.1 Nannospalax galili
GAATACTTAAAGAAGAGAAAGTTTTACAAATTACAAAACCCAGGAGTAATTAGGGAAGGGATATGTACCAAAAGAGTAGCGGTCATGGGTGTTCTGCTGGAACTTTGTCGAACAGAATACTTATCAAGAACCATGGAACACTTGGAGCCAAAATATTGCTCCAATGTGTTATCAAAACGTTACAATATCACTCACAATGTTCCATTGTGACATCACTGTGCTCCAATATGACATTACAAT
>NW_008397499.1:0-240 GCF_000622305.1 Nannospalax galili
CTAGGAAGAGAAGGCTTGACCCATGCTGGGTAAAGGCTTTCCAGTGTGTATACCCTCGGATCATTCATGTACCTCAGCAAACCCTCAGTTATCTCCATAAGAAGCTCAGTAAATTCATTAGTTCCCCAGTAAAACTTTTATCAAACATTGGTTTGACACTAGAGCCTTTAAAGGAAATAAGCATTGCTAAGTATTCCAAGGAAAAGAATTCTCACAACAGATGGAAAATTTATTTGTTAA
>NW_008397500.1:0-240 GCF_000622305.1 Nannospalax galili
TTTCCAGTGCTGGAGATCAAAATCAAAGGCCTGGTACATGTTAAGCAAGCAGTCTGCCACTGAGCTACATTGGCAGTCTGAACCCAATACTTAGAAGTTTTCTGCTTAGAAAGCTGAGATTCTACAGCCTGAAGTAGTGCTGTATCCCTGTAATACCAGCACTCGGAGGACTAAGACAATAAGATTGCCAGTTTTGAGGCCAGCCAGGGTGGCACAGCAAGACTGTCTCAGAAAAAAAAA
>NW_008397501.1:0-240 GCF_000622305.1 Nannospalax galili
TGACTCCAGGTTGTTTCATATATAGTTGGCATCATCTTTGGGAGCACACACGTGTGACTTCAGGCTGTTCCATATACAGTTGGCATCATCTTTGGGAGCACACATGTGTGACTTCAGGCTGTTCCATATACAGTTGGCATCATCTTTGGGTGGGGAAAAGGTGGCAGCTGGTGCTAAGACCCACCCTATAGGCTTTAAAGATTGTATTACTCAAGCATTATGAACCTACATATTCTTCTT
>NW_008397502.1:0-240 GCF_000622305.1 Nannospalax galili
CGAGTGCTGGGATTAAAGGCGTGCGCCACCACGCCTGGCTTGTTTATTTTTATTTTATGTGTTTGACTATTTTGCTGCATGTATGTAAGTGTACCACATGTGTATAATGCCCATGGAAGGCAGAAGAGGGCATTGAATCTCCTGGAACTGGAGTCACAGGTGGTTGTCAGCTGCCATGTGGGTGCTAGAAACTGAACCTGGGTCCTCTGTAAGAGCAGTCAGTGCTCTTAACTGCTGAGC
>NW_008397503.1:0-240 GCF_000622305.1 Nannospalax galili
CCCTCATTAATCATTCATCAGTTGATCAGACATCTAGTTTGATTTCATTTTCTGGTTATTGTGAACAGAGCAGCAGTAAACACGGATGAACAGGTATCTCTGTAGTCACAAGATACAGAAATTTTGGGGTATATACTCTAGAGGGGCCTGGTTGGTATAGCCTGAAGGCTCTTCTGAAAAGCTGGAATTGATCCAGGGTGAATGTGGGCAACATGGAGCATGCTGGGAGAAAGGGGTGGG
>NW_008397504.1:0-240 GCF_000622305.1 Nannospalax galili
GAGCTCCTAACTGCCCCACCTTCTCCCCAGCCCCGAGGATAGCAACTGTTGTTTAGTTACAAACTCACCGTGGTCATCATAAATACATGGAGGTATGTATTTTAACTTAAATGGGCTTGGGCTTTATTTGCTATTTTTAAATCTGTGGGCTTTTTTCATTTTATGGTGGTATCGTCCATATCAATATATACATGCATCTCCAATAGGCCCTATGGGGTGCCCATATAGACTTTGGGGGAT
>NW_008397505.1:0-240 GCF_000622305.1 Nannospalax galili
TCAAACCCAGACAAACAGCTCTGGGTGCCTGCAGATAACCTCTCCACTATCAGTAAATATATGAGGAGGCCACTTTGCGATCCACAGCATCCCTAGGTTCCTGTAGAGCACAGGACAAACACCCACAGTGTCTGTTCTCAACCTCAGACAAGGTACCTCGCTGTGTTTGACCTCCAACTCCCTAGTAAAGCATAGGTAAGATCAACTCATAATTTTTAACTAATTAATTTGTGATTGAAG
>NW_008397506.1:0-240 GCF_000622305.1 Nannospalax galili
GCCTCCTTGATCAAGAGGACAGGTGACTCACCAACATTATGGGACATTTTGATAGATGCTCATAGTTCCCTGGAACCCGTTGACCTAGGAGTGCAAGGGGTAAACAAATGTCCTTTATGTCCCTCTGACTGAATTATTATAGACCTTAAAGTATGTCTGTTGAACACCCAAAAAGATTAGTTCCACCAATCTGGTATTCTTAATTACTCTGTGTCATGTAGATAAATCTTGGGCAAAGAC
>NW_008397507.1:0-240 GCF_000622305.1 Nannospalax galili
GTCAGATTGCAGAGGCTGCCAAACCAAAGCTCAGCAGTAGCACAGCCTCCCCCTCCAAAATAGATCCCATCCCACATAAATATGGCAATGCCCACTGACATGGGTGACATTAGAGAGGATCAGAGAATAATAATAATAATAATCCCCTCTGCACAGCCATCTGACAAGATATGGCCTTCAGCAAGAAATTGTGACTGTCAGGTTCCCAGCTGGGCTTGACACAGTGCCAATGTTTACCAG
>NW_008397508.1:0-240 GCF_000622305.1 Nannospalax galili
GACAAAAACCAAAAAACAATTATCACCACGTAATAATGTCCATATTTAATTAGTCTACAGATTGATGCTGGACTACTGGAAAAAATAATCACCCATCTTAGCATCAGTTTCCGTGGAGTGCTCAGGTAACTAAGCAAACTGAACAAAAATAAGAAGAGTAATATTCCCATACGTGTTTCAACAAACCCGTATCAAAAGCAGGTAATAATAATAGAACATGTTCTTATATTACCAGTAAAG
>NW_008397509.1:0-240 GCF_000622305.1 Nannospalax galili
GCACAATTCTACAAGCCATAGATCATAATTTTAAACAACATTTATGTTTGTGATTGATTGTTTCATAGGCTGGGTCTCATGTAGCCCAAGCTGGCCTCAAATTCTCTGTGTGGCTGAGATCAACCTTGAACTCCTGATCTTCCTGTCTCCACCTCCCAATCGCTGGGATTACAGGTGTACACCACTATTCCTGGACAGACAACTCATCTTTGAAAGTGAATTTTATTTTAAACATATTCC
>NW_008397510.1:0-240 GCF_000622305.1 Nannospalax galili
CTCGGGTGGTGGCGGCGGCACCTCGAGGGCCAGGACTCGGCTGGCTTCCTCGGGTGGTGGAGGCGGTGCCTCGAGGGCCGGGGCCCAGCTGGGTTCTTCAGGTGGTGTCGGTCGCACCTCGGGTTGTGTCGTCTGTGCCTCGGGTGGTGTCGGCGGTGCCTCGAGTGCCAGGGCCCGATTGGCTTCCTCGGGAGGTGGCGGTGCCGCCTCAAGGGCCAGGGCCCGGCTGGCTTCCTCGGG
>NW_008397511.1:0-240 GCF_000622305.1 Nannospalax galili
AGATACATAGTAAGCTGGAGGTCAGCCTGGGCTATCTGAAACCTATCTCAAAATAAAAAAGAGCGGGGCTGGAGAGATGGTTCATCAGTTAAGAGTACTGGCTGCTCTTGCAGAGGACTGGGTTCAGTTCCCACACCCACATGGAAGCTAACAACTGTCCACAATTCCAGTTCCAGGGGAATCCACCGGCCTCTTCTGACCTCCACAGGCACTGCATGACACAGGTGCACTTACACACAT
>NW_008397512.1:0-240 GCF_000622305.1 Nannospalax galili
TGATGGATGTTTCAAATTGCCTCCAGGAAAGGGTGTGGGAAGGTTTCTTTACAAGGTAATGTGCAAGATAGAAGTCATTGCATGGGAATTTTAATTTAATATACAATGTAACACTGCTCCTACCAAGAAGAAGCTGGGTACCCAGCTGTCAGAGTCAGTCTGACAGGCATTAATATGTTATCTGACTATGAGACTGGAAAAAATGACATCAAGATCAGTTCTATCTTTGACAGATAATTT
>NW_008397513.1:0-240 GCF_000622305.1 Nannospalax galili
TCAATAATTTTATTAAGCTGAATTTTGTGTATTTCATAAAAAAATTTTTATTATGTTTAAACCGCCTTCCCCATCCACACTCTCCAATATTCTTCCAACCCCAACTGTATTTTACACATTTTCTCATTTATGTTAATGAGACACATTATTGTGCCCAGATGTCCCTCAGTCAAAGTTCTTCCACTGGAGTCTAGGCAGCCTATCTAGAGTCCCTCCTTTAAAGAAGATCAGCTCTCCTTC
>NW_008397514.1:0-240 GCF_000622305.1 Nannospalax galili
AATCTTGGTCTGCAATACTGTAGTGCCCACCTGTAGGTAAGGGAGACAACCTCCTATTACTCTAAAATGGTGGTTAAATTTGTTTTCTCCCCCATCTAGAAGCCTTTGAGAGGGAACTCACACTAACCCTAGTCACTACGACAGCTCCCAAAGTGCGTAAAAACAAACCCTGATTCCATCACTCTCAAATTCAGTCTTGTCAGCCAAAAGAAAAATGAGGAAGAACCCAGTAGAGGAATG
>NW_008397515.1:0-240 GCF_000622305.1 Nannospalax galili
CATTAAAATTCACTTCTGCCTTTGTAGTCCTGAGCAGTACCCAGTATCAAATAACTTCTCAGTGTTGAGGATAAAATAGATGAATACTTGTTTCCTTAGTTCAGGGGAGAATTGAAGCGATAGAGAATTATAAAGAAGAGTTTCCCACGGCCTTGGATGTGCTCCATTATGGAGAGAGGTATAAGCTTAGACAATCTTGACCGACATACATATTTCACTAATAAGAAAGGAAGGGAGGGC
>NW_008397516.1:0-240 GCF_000622305.1 Nannospalax galili
TAACCTACCATATGAACTGATTATTCTTCTCCTTGGCATATGCTCAAAAGACTCATCTTATTGCAGAGATACTTGTCTATCCATGTTTGCTGCTCCTCTTTTCCCAATTCTCGGACTTGAGTTTGCTTTTCTTAGCAGGGGACCTACTGGAATCAGGGCAGAGAGACTTGATTGGTGACAGAGTCTGGTACTCTAGGACTTGTGTCTTTTCAACAAACTATTTATTTCAAACTTCAGATG
>NW_008397517.1:0-240 GCF_000622305.1 Nannospalax galili
TGTGGGGGTGTGAATCGTGATTACGTTAACTGAGGTTGGAAGGCGTACCCTCTGTGGGTGGCGCTGCTCCCTGACTGGCGTCTTCACCTGTATAAGTGGAGAAAGGGATCCGAGTGGCAGCGTGCCCTCATCATTCTCCACTCCTGACTGACTGTCGAGGTCATGAGATCAGCGGCCTCCAGCTCCTGCGCTGCCTCGACTTGCCCACCATGAACTGTGAGTCAAAATGAACCATTTCTC
>NW_008397518.1:0-240 GCF_000622305.1 Nannospalax galili
TGAGGTTTATTCAACTCTCATGGTGATTGTGATGTCTACATTGTTATTTCCAATTGTGAGTGGCCCAGCTGGAAGCTCCCAGAGAAGCTTTCCTGCCAGAGCTAGTGAGAGTGGACAGACATACGACCTAGGGTGAACCAACATAAGCCATTGGCTCATTTGCCCCTCTCTCTTGTGTT
Organism: Nannospalax galili; assembly: GCF_000622305.1. Taxonomy (NCBI): domain Eukaryota; kingdom Metazoa; phylum Chordata; class Mammalia; order Rodentia; family Spalacidae; genus Nannospalax; species Nannospalax galili. The sequence goes on from NW_008397518.1 coordinate 180, forward strand.
TCTTCTGGATTGCATTATGACCACAGCCATCTTGCATCAGAGGAGCTCTGATCACTCCAAC
>NW_008397519.1:0-240 GCF_000622305.1 Nannospalax galili
TGATTGTGCTTTATTTCTGGATTTATTAACTCATTTGAATTTTAAGTTTGGGTAAAAAGTGAATAAGGTTAAAAGACTTGTGGGACTTCTTGGCTGTGACTTACGGAGGTACTCTGTGATCCCTGCTTGCTCCATTCTCTACCTAGATTCTCTGTCTGGTCAACGTTAGTCACAATGGTGTGAGTGAGTCCGAGCTGATGGAGCTCTACCCTGAGATGTCCTGGGCCACCCTGACCTCCA
>NW_008397520.1:0-240 GCF_000622305.1 Nannospalax galili
CCACATCAAAACTTATACATACAAAATAAAGTTTCATTCCTTTGAACATGGAAAATAAAAATGAAAACTTCAAAATAAATTCTGGGGGAAAAGGAAGATTAAACTCAACCCCATGCTGTAATAGAGGTTAATAATCATTAGGGATAACCTAAGAATATTTTGCTAAGAAAGAACTTTAACACAATGCACCATTCAAAAGATTATACTTGCTTATGTAATTTAACCTTAATCATTTTCAAA
>NW_008397521.1:0-240 GCF_000622305.1 Nannospalax galili
CTCTAATTACTAAGGATGTTGAGCACTTTTTAAGGTGCTTCTTAGCCATTTCTATTTCTTTGCTTGAGAACTCCCTGTTTAGGTCTATTGCCCATCTTTTTATTGGGTCGTTTATTTCCTTATTTATTTCTTTTTTGAGTTCTTTGTATATTATGGATATTAATACTCTGTCAGATGTGTAGCTGGTGTAGATTTCCTCCCACTCAGTGGGTTTCCTCTTCCCTTCCTTAGTTGTTTCTT
>NW_008397522.1:0-240 GCF_000622305.1 Nannospalax galili
GGAGAACAGGGAACAACAGGCAAAAGAAGAAATACAGAACAAAGTGAAAAATTAATAGAAAAAGAAACTACGGAAAATCACTCAAATCTCCCCAAGTGTGCAAGCAAAATTCAAACTGCTTTTGTGTGTAAGCAAAAGTAGTGAATGGGTATAAGCAATTTGCTAAATACCACCCTTTAGTGATTATTTGAGCAGATGTTCCAAAATTCTGAGTAGGAATTAACTCTTTGGCTCCCTAAC
>NW_008397523.1:0-240 GCF_000622305.1 Nannospalax galili
TTGTTATGGCACCATAGAGCATTTTGATGTCACATGGAGCGATAATGTTGGCACAATGAAGCATTGTGATGTCACATTGGACCATTGTGAAGTCACAATGTAATATTGTGAATTCGTGTTGTAACACTGAGATGGCACCACGGAGCATTGTGATGTCACATTTGAAGATTGTGATGTGACTAGGGAACATTGTCAAGGCATATTGTAGCATTGTGATGACATATTAGAGCAATATAATGG
>NW_008397524.1:0-240 GCF_000622305.1 Nannospalax galili
GTATGTAAGTGCACCCATGTCATGCAATGGCCGCAGAGGTCAGAAGAGGGCACTAGATCCCCTGGAACTGGGAGTTATAGATGGTTGTTAGCCATCATGTGGGTGCTAGGAACAGAAACCCCATCCTCTGGAATAACAGTCTGTGTGCTTAATCACTGAGCCATCTCTCCAGCTCCAGAAAAAAAAAAATTTGTCTTTTTGAGACAGGGTCTCCCTGTAGCCCCAGCTGACCTAAACTCA
>NW_008397525.1:0-240 GCF_000622305.1 Nannospalax galili
GAATAGAGGTCGTGTGGCATGAATAAGGCCCTTGATGCTGTCACGCAAACTCGGACTGAGAAGCTCTTACCCCTTCCCACCTATCCCTGTTAAGCTCTTGATTCTCCTTAGCTCCATCCTCAACCCTGAAACGCCGCAACACATGACTTCAACACACGAGTATTCATGAATTACGTTAAAACTCCACCGGAGCGAACACTTGCATGACTATGCCGGTATAGGATGATTGGGGCGTGCATA
>NW_008397526.1:0-240 GCF_000622305.1 Nannospalax galili
CACTGAGAAAGGAAAACAGTCTATGGGGTGGGATGTAAGACACACATGGGGCCTATGGCTACACACTGCAGGGAGAGACCCTGGGGCCCTCTTTACCATTCAAATCCTCCTCTGGCCGGTCATCCATGCACTGGGACCCAACTGAGTCCTAAATCCCCCCTGAGATGATTCTCATAAATCTTCTCCAGATAAACCCCCTCCTGGACCTCCCACTGCCCAAACCTATACTCCTGCGCCAAC
>NW_008397527.1:0-240 GCF_000622305.1 Nannospalax galili
CTTTAGTTTTACTTGACACTTGTTATGATTCAAGAATTTAAACTTTGTTCTCTTTCTCTTTTCGTGTGCCCCTCTGTTTCTCCCCTTTCCCTTTTCCTTACTCTAAATCACATATTAATACTAACATATCTTTTAGCACAGTACTACATGAAATCAACTTGCTAAGAGCTAATTATGAATGCCAGAGGGAAAATAATCAAGAACATTTAAAAAGTTGAAATGTAAACCGTAAGAATAAAG
>NW_008397528.1:0-240 GCF_000622305.1 Nannospalax galili
TTAAAGCCATATATAACAAACCCACAACCAACATCATTTTAAATGAAGAAAAACTGGAAGGACTCTCTCTGAAATCAGGAACTACACAGGGCTGTCCACTAACCCCACTTCTCTTTAACATAGTAATTGAAATTCTTCCAAGAGGAATAAGACAAGAGAAGGAAATTAAAGCAGTAATAATTGGAAAAGAAGGATCAAATTATCCCTTTTTGCAGATGATATGATATTATATCTAAGGGA
>NW_008397529.1:0-240 GCF_000622305.1 Nannospalax galili
CCAGGATAATGAAGAGGAACCAGGGAAGTAAAGGAAAAGAAAGAATCTAAACAGAAGAACAGTAGAAAACAGGTGTTAGAAAGGGAGATATGGACAATAATGGGGTTATTTTAAGGGGAGGAGGGAGGGAAAGGTATACAAGGAACCTAGGGGATGAACGGAAAGAAGAAGCTCAAGAGAGGTATGACTACAGGAGAAGGCTATTGTTAAGGGAGAAATGGAAAAAATGAGGGCACCTTA
>NW_008397530.1:0-240 GCF_000622305.1 Nannospalax galili
AGCAATATCAAAAGGCAAGTTGCATACTCCTGATATGCAGTGACATAGATACACAATGGCATAGAGTGAACATTCACATCCAAAAAAGAGGAATGGAAGCACAGCAAGAAAACATTGGAGCAAAGCAAGACCAAAGCCCAGCTGAGCAAATAGAAAACCCTGTAGCTCCACATCTGCCATCTAGGACTAGTGATGGAATCATTCCAGCTCCAATGGCCTTGCGCCAAGCTTATCCCTCCA
>NW_008397531.1:0-240 GCF_000622305.1 Nannospalax galili
AATGCAATGTCAATCAAAATCCCCATGACATTCTTCACAGAATTAGAAGAAAAATCCCAAAATTCATATGGAAGCACAAAAGACCTCAGATATCCAAAGCAACCCCGAGCACAAAGAGCAATGGTGGGGGAATTACTATACCAGATTTCAAACTATATTACAGAGCTATAGTCATTAAAACAACATAGAACTGGCGCAAAAATAGACCCATAGACCAATGGAACTAAATTGAAGACCCAA
>NW_008397532.1:0-240 GCF_000622305.1 Nannospalax galili
GTCCTCAAGGTTGTTTTGGCTCTCCGGGGTCTTTTGTGATTCCATATGAATCTTAGGATGGATTTTTCCAATTCTTTGAAAAATGTCATGGGGTTTTTAACTGGCATTGTATTGAATCTATAAATGGCTTTTGGTAGGAAGCTCATTTTTCACAATATTAATTCTTCCAATCCATAAGCATGGGGGGCCCTTCCATCTTCTTATGTCTTCCTCAATCTCTTTCTTCAAAGATTTAAAAAT
>NW_008397533.1:0-240 GCF_000622305.1 Nannospalax galili
GCTGGGTCCAGTGTGTCTTGTCTTCAGTTCTAACCCTGGGGAGGTGGAGACTGAAAATCCCTAGATCTTGGTGCCTTGCTACCCTAGTTGAATTGATTTCACACATAAAGCCACACATATACTACACACAAACAAAGACATGCACACATACAGACACAGACACACACCCACACATATAAAACAAGATACAATAGAAAAGGACCCTGAGCTGTTACCTAGCAAATGCCCTTGTAGGTTTAA
>NW_008397534.1:0-240 GCF_000622305.1 Nannospalax galili
ACAGGCATGTGCCACCACACCGGCAGCAATAACCATCTTAATCAGCATTTTGCCAATCACCTCACCCAGCTGATACAGCTAATTTGTCACAATAATGAATAAAAAGTGAGAAAACGAAGAAATCCTTCATCTATGAACAGCTCTTCTAAGTTTTCTCTTGTTCTATGATAACCCTGTCTTTTCTCTGGGTGCATCATAATTTCACTATCCATAAAATAAATACAAATGCAATGATAATAA
>NW_008397535.1:0-240 GCF_000622305.1 Nannospalax galili
CCACAACTATACCATCATGAACTGAGTCATCTGTCTTGTGTGTATGTATAAATGTGTACATATGTACACACATGTATGTGCAAGTACGCATGCCCATTCATGCATATGTAGAGTCTAGAAGTTTATATTAGTACCTTTCTCAGTTACTCTCCACCTTATTTTATTTTTCCCTTTGTACATGAATGTTGCTATTTTGATAAAATTTACTCCTCACTCTCCCTCAACTTCTCCTGGGTCCCT
>NW_008397536.1:0-240 GCF_000622305.1 Nannospalax galili
AGAGAGAGAGAGAGAGAGAGAGAGAGAGAGAGGGAGAGGCAGAGAGAGAGACAGAGAGAGAGACAGAGAAAGAGACATAGTAATTAGATACAAACTGTTAAACAAGCAGGTGTTCCCTAGGATTCCTATATTGCAAAATTTGACCTACATCTAACCAAATACACATTAGTTTGAGTCAGATGAATTAGATTCTTCTTTAATGTTCTGTTGCAGCAATAAAACATCTCTCTTCCCCTATCC
>NW_008397537.1:0-240 GCF_000622305.1 Nannospalax galili
ATAAATAAATAAATCTAAAAACAGACATGTAGAGTCTCAGATGAGTATAATACACTCTGCACAGCATCTTGAGTTTTAGCAGATGTAAATGAAAAGATTTACTAATGGTAGAGACAAGTTGCCAGGAGATCTAGGAGAAAGGTCACTCCAATATGTAGAGTAACTGCTTCTTTTGTTATCTACATTTTCATCCTCAGATATGTTTACTAAAGAAACCCTAGAAATACATTTTCTGTTCTA
>NW_008397538.1:0-240 GCF_000622305.1 Nannospalax galili
TGGTCGTGTCATCTGCCCCCTGTGACGTGCAGATGGTCGTGTCAACAGTCCCCTCTTACGTGCAGATGGTGGTGTCAACTGTCCCCTCTGACGTGCAGATGGTGGTGTCACTTCCCCTCTGACGTGCAGATGGTCGTGTCACCTGCCCTTTCGGATGTGCATATGGTCGTCTCACCTACCCTCACTGACGTGCAAATGGTCATGTCACCTGCTCACTTTGACATGCACATGGTCGTGTCA
>NW_008397539.1:0-240 GCF_000622305.1 Nannospalax galili
CTCCTTCCTCAAAACTGGAAGGCACAGGATACAACACTTGGCTTAACTGACAGAGCCTGGCAGTGTGGTACAGCAGGTTCTCAGGCACAGACATGGACATGTGGTTCCCAGAGCAACTGAGCTTGGTGAGGCGGGAGCAGCTTTCCAGGGCCGGCAGGATGTGACTTGTGTGGGAATCGTTGATCTTGCAGAGTTCTAAGACCAAGGTCTCAAGAGTGCCTGCCACGTTCTCTAGCAGAG
>NW_008397540.1:0-240 GCF_000622305.1 Nannospalax galili
GAAAGTTGGCCATTGCTAGGGCAATGCACCCTGAGGGAACACAAGGGAATCATGAACCACAAAAAGCACTGAACCACCTTCATTTTCATATTCTAGTCAGTAGAGCCACAAGTGAGGCGAATCAGGCTTCAAATGGAGGTTTGGGGTGAAAGTCACAGGCTTTGGGCACTGAGGATCCTCTACTGACTGCTTGCAATAAGTAAGGTTGTGTGCTGACTCTATCTAGAAGAGTGGCCTCTG
>NW_008397541.1:0-240 GCF_000622305.1 Nannospalax galili
GATAGATAGATAGATAGATAGATAGAAAGAATAGGTATATACGTAGGTAGTTGATAGATTGTAGACACAAGGGTAATAAGTAGATAGATGACAGAGGATAGACATATGTTTGGTAGATTAAAGGGTAGGTGGGTGACAGAGATAATAAAGTTTTCATGTCAGAATATCATGGACAGACCGACTTATCATCAGATCTTCATCCACAGCCACACAGGTGCTCCTAAGGCCTCTCTTCCTGGA
>NW_008397542.1:0-240 GCF_000622305.1 Nannospalax galili
TCCACCTGCCTCTGCCTCCTGAGGGCTGGGATTAAAGGTGTGCACCAGCACTACTGTGCCAGGTGTGACAAAAAGTCTTTGAGTCAAATTAGGCTGCTTAGAAGTAATTGTACGGCTGGGGATGAAGATCAGTGGTAGAATACTTGCCTAACAAGTACAAGGCCTCGGGTTTGATCTTCAGTAACCCCCCCCCCACACACACACAAGATATCAGTTAAACAAATAATACATTTGTTTAGA
>NW_008397543.1:0-240 GCF_000622305.1 Nannospalax galili
ACACTTATTCAGGTCAGGGTCTGGACCATGAAATGGCGCCACCTACAGTGGTCACATCTACACTCAAGACATAGGCCAACCTCTAAACAATTCCTAATTAAGACTTTTCGGAGGTGTTCTTAGTTGTGTCAAATTGACAGGAGGGGGCGGAAATGAAGGAGAAGGTCTGAATATGATCAAAATTGTAAGGAATCAATAAAAAATAGATAGTGAAAAAGGAATGATGGGCTGGTTTATTCA
>NW_008397544.1:0-240 GCF_000622305.1 Nannospalax galili
AAAAGAGTATGAACTGAGGTTTTTAAAGCTTCCAAACTACGAAGTCCCGTCATCTTTCACAATGGAGATGATAATGAAGACAGCCTCATAGGGATGGAAGGAGACCCACTGAGCGAGCTAACTTACGGGACCCATCAGCAGATGGGTTGGAGGGCTACTAGGTTTATCAAATGAAGTGTATCAAGAATTAGAGAAGAAAATACGGGGAAATGATTGTAACACTAGACAAAGGGATTGCAA
>NW_008397545.1:0-240 GCF_000622305.1 Nannospalax galili
GATGTATTCATCCATCTTTAGACCCATCTATCTACTCACAGATTTAAGAACGGTACAACACATGTATTAACACACGAAACTTATACTTTGTGGGGCGCCGGTACCATAACCGTAGTATAGATAAAATTCATAGGAACATTTTCTTTCAACTTAGCACATCATCAGTCTCCCATATGTGCAACTGCTCATAGGAAAGCAAGCATCTCCCAATCTAAAGTGGAAATGGTGTTTTGTGTTGTC
>NW_008397546.1:0-240 GCF_000622305.1 Nannospalax galili
TGTTATTCAAAGATGAGAATGTTGCAATTCTCAGCCCCTCAGTACCTTTCACAAATTTACATCTACTTCCATGGAAATTCCTTATGAACTCCAGAGAATATTTATTAAGGGTCCCAGATGAACAGTTCACATTTGGAAAATTTCATGTATGAAAATTTAAACATGGCAGGAAATATTGAAATCTCTAACAAATGTGCTTCTCAATCTACAGAACACTGTTGAAGATAAAATCCTATGATA
>NW_008397547.1:0-240 GCF_000622305.1 Nannospalax galili
AAAAAAAAAAAAGACAAGGCCATGTCCTTAGAAGTGGTCTGTAAAATTAGCAAGAACACAATATTTTAAAAAATACATACACACATATACATTCTGGCCAGGCGTGGTAATCCCAGCACTCGGGGAGGCAGAGGCAGGTAGATCTCTGGGAGTTCAAGGCAAGTCTGGTCTACATTGTGAGTTGCAGGCCAGCTGAGACTACAGGGAGATCCTGTCTCAAAAAGGTTTAAAAAAAAAAAA
>NW_008397548.1:0-240 GCF_000622305.1 Nannospalax galili
CAGAGCTCAAGCTCTCTACCTGAGCTCCTCGCACTAGGAAGCTAGCTGAGCTGAGCACGTTGCTCGCAGTAGGTAGACCACCATGGGGTCGGCTACCTCCCTTCCCCCAAGCTTACCCCCCAGTGAGGTGCTTTTTTCAAGGTAGATGGTGGAGACTGGCAGCAGTCAACTCTGAAAGTGGTGTTCTTTCCCCATCCCCCACTCCCTTTTAAGAGAAAGGTTGAAAGTCTGAGAAAAGCC
>NW_008397549.1:0-240 GCF_000622305.1 Nannospalax galili
TTCTCTTTAACATAGTACTTGAAACTCTTTCAAGAGCAATAAGAGCAGGAAATTAAAGGAATAATTGGAAAAAGGAGATCAAATTATCCCTTTTTGCAGATGATATGATATTATATCTCAGGGGGTGCCAAAAATTCCACCCCAAAACTACTAGAAATTATTAACACGTTCAGTAATGTGGCAGGTTAAAAAATTAACCTACAAAAGTCTATAGCTGTTCTATATACCAATAACAAGCAA
>NW_008397550.1:0-240 GCF_000622305.1 Nannospalax galili
ACGTCATAGGAAGAAGACTGCCATGTAGAATGAGCCAGTGGATGGTTTTTCATAGTGATTTCCAGTTCAAGGGTGGAACCAAGTGGGATAGTAATAGGTACCCCAAAGTGCCATGTTCTTAGAGCATGTGGCTTCGTCTCTTACCCAAATACATCCAGATGTATCAATGAAAGAACTCAGTAAACACTACACTTCCATCTTCTAAATATTTCTTTGGGAGAATTGTGTAGCTCCTGAAAG
>NW_008397551.1:0-240 GCF_000622305.1 Nannospalax galili
GGCTAGGAGGTGCAGCTAAAATCTCAGGCAAGGATCCAGTGACAGCAGCCACCAGCAAGTCCTACCTCAGCTGTCTTTGCAAGCTAGCACAGCTCATCTAACGTGGTGGCAGCTGCTTTGCTCAGATGAACACTCGCTACGACGCTGGGCGTGATATTTTTCTTTTCCTCAAAGTCACATTAGGACATTGTGACTTTGTTTTCTCTCATTCAAGGTTTCTAGCAGGAAATAAATAGCCTG
>NW_008397552.1:0-240 GCF_000622305.1 Nannospalax galili
TTGCTGAGGTTGCTGGAGAATACCTAACTAGCCTGGGTGAGCTACACAATTTCCCCCACTCTCCCATCTTCCTACTTTGGGATGAACTCCAGTCACTCCCACTAGTCTAGTTCAGAGCTCATGCCTTCTCCATTAACTAGTAAGAACCAGAACATTTTGTTCCCATCAGCACTCCTTGGGTTTTGGCCCTGTCCTGCTGAGGCTGCCAAAGAGTACCTGACTAGCTGGGAGAGATGGCCA
>NW_008397553.1:0-240 GCF_000622305.1 Nannospalax galili
TTGAGACAGGGTCTCCCTGTAGCCCCAGCTGGCCTGGAACTCACTGTGTACCCAGGCTGGCCTCCATCTCACAGAGCACCGCCAGCCTCTGCCTCCCGAGCACTGGGATTAAAGACATGCACCACCACACCCATCTGGCTTACTGTATTTTTAATTATGTGTATGTGTGTGTATCTGCGTGTATGCGCACATGAGTGCAGGTGCCTCCAGAGGCCAGAAGAGAATGCCATATCCCCCTGG
>NW_008397554.1:0-240 GCF_000622305.1 Nannospalax galili
AATGGAGCATTGTGAAGTCATATAGTAACGTTGTGATGGCACGTTGGAGCAGTATAATGGCACGTGAGGTGATAGTGTTGGCATATAGGAGCATTGTGGTGTCACATTGGAGCATTATGATGTCACAATGGAACACTCTGAAGTCATATTGTAACATTGTGATGGCACCATGGAGCCTTATGATGCCAGATTGGCAGATTTTTGAGGGGACATTGAACACCGTATTTGTATATTGCGCAT
>NW_008397555.1:0-239 GCF_000622305.1 Nannospalax galili
TCTCTCTCTCTCTCTCTCTCTCTCTCTCTCTCTCTCTCTCTCTGGTGTGTTATGTGCAGATATGCGTATATGCATGGTTTTTGCATCTGTGTGGGTGTAAATTAGTATGTCTGTGTCTGTACATACATAAATGTTCAATTAGAAGCCTGAGTTTAATGTTATGAATCATCCTTCATCACTCTTCCACCTCATCCAGTGAAGCATGATCAATCCAGAGTTTGCCTCTATTGCTGGTCTTG
>NW_008397556.1:0-240 GCF_000622305.1 Nannospalax galili
CTGCAAAGCTTGATAACCTGAATTTGATCCCCAGTACCTCCATGGTAAGAGAAAACTCCTGCAGGTTGTCCTCTGACCTCCACATGCATGTACCCACACAGATACACACACAAATATATAAAGTAGTAAATGTGACAGCCTTTTTACAGCTGGACATTGTGGTGCATGCCTTTAGTCCCAGCACTTGGAAGGCAGAGGCAAGAGGATCTTTGTGAGTTCGAGGCCAGCCTGGTCTACATA
>NW_008397557.1:0-240 GCF_000622305.1 Nannospalax galili
AAAGAAAGAAAGAATAAAAAGACAACAAATATGGGGAAAGAGGAACACTTATTCACTGCTGATGGAAGAGCAAACTAGTATTGCCACTATGGACATCAGTGTGGAGCTTCCTCAAAAAGCTAGACATAAGGGCTGGGGACATGGTTCAGCAGTTAAGAGCACTGGTTGTTCTTGTAGAGTACCCAGGTTCAGTTTCCAGCACCCCCAGGCAGCTAACAATCATCCTTAACTCCAGTTCCA
>NW_008397558.1:0-240 GCF_000622305.1 Nannospalax galili
TTGACTTAACAGGTGGTTGCTGTGATGGGGCAGGGGTTGGGGACAAGACAGCCTAAGTGTATTAGAGCCATTGGGAAAGTCAGAATAACCCAAAATATGAAACCTGACTAGGTACATTCAGTGTGATTCAGTTTGTGTGCCTCTAACCAGAATTGTTTCTTTCTTGTAAGCAAAAGGGTCAGCTTTTTTAAAAGCTTTTGGAGTCCCTAAGTAAGCAAATAGCTTTAGAACTGACTTTAC
>NW_008397559.1:0-240 GCF_000622305.1 Nannospalax galili
GTGGCTGGGCAATCACACATCACTCAATAATCAAGATGCCCCACAGAAATGGCCACAGACCAGTGCAATGGAGGCAATTCACAAACTGAGGCTCCCTCTATGCAGGTGTGTCAAGTTGATAACTAAAGCTAACCAGCACAACATTATAAACTGTTTTTTTCTCTCAGCTCTTACGTAAGTTTTTATGGTTCATCAGACAATAGTGCCATGACAGAAGCCATGTTATTTGCACTTTCTAAC
>NW_008397560.1:0-240 GCF_000622305.1 Nannospalax galili
CACACTCACCCTCTTCTGGTTCTAACATTCTTTCCAGTCCTGAGTCTGTGATAGTCTTTGAACATTGAAGGGGGTGATACAAATGTTCCACTTCTATCTGGGTAGCCAGTAGTTTGGTCTCTGTACCTTGACCAGTTATGGGTCTTTGCAGGCACTGCTAACCACTATAAGAAGAAGCCTTTCTGACCAAAGTTCACTGCAGCACTATTCTCTGGGTATAAGCACAGGGATTTAGGGGGG
>NW_008397561.1:0-237 GCF_000622305.1 Nannospalax galili
ACACACACACACACACACACACACACACACACACACACGCTGTATGTTGTGACTGCAGACTGCACAGAAGCTCCCATTTCAGGGGCTGAGATGCTGGAGGATAAGCAGGGTCTGGAGTAGACAGAGCCGCCAGCAGAGGGCGCCCCAGACACTGTGAAGTCAGAAAAGTGGGGTGGGGGTGGGGGTGGGGGGTTCAGAAACCACAGGGGGCGGTGCAGGCACCTACTGGATCCTCAT
>NW_008397562.1:0-240 GCF_000622305.1 Nannospalax galili
GTGCGATACCGTTGGCACATTGGAGCAATATGGTGTCACATTGAAGCATTGCACTGTCACAATGGAACATTGTGAAATCATATTGTCACATTGTGATGGCGCCATAGAGCATAGTGATGGCACATGAGGCATTGTGTTGGCACATTGGAACACTGTGATGTCACATTGGAGACTTGTACGTCACTATGAAACAATGTGAAGTCATATTGAAACATTGTGATGACATCATGGAGCAGTACA
>NW_008397563.1:0-240 GCF_000622305.1 Nannospalax galili
TGGGATATAGTTTATATACAATAACAGTCATCAGTTTTAAGTGTCCAACCCGGTAAGCTTAGACAAAGTTCATAATTCTGCAACCACTGCCACTTTTATGTATAAAGTACTCCCATCACCCTTGCAAAATTCTTCTGTGCTCCTGTGCAGCCACTGCTACAGTGCCTAGGCATCTTGGGCCCTCCAATACAATGTGCATCCTGTCCTTATACTTTGACTCTTCTATAGACTTCCATGCAG
>NW_008397564.1:0-240 GCF_000622305.1 Nannospalax galili
AGCATGCACTCTTCCCATGTAACCTCAAGCCAGACTAAAGTCCAGCATACATATGGGGCAGTAAGAAACCCCAACTCTGCCTGAGGGAAAAATGGCAATCAATAGCCTTTGGGAGAGGGAAAAACAGTCTCATTTAAAGGTGTGACTCTTAGAAGGTTAACCAGGATCTAGTGGATAGACAGAGATCAAAGGACATTTGGGAACACAAATTTTTGACTCTCTCTCTCTCTCTCCATATAT
>NW_008397565.1:0-240 GCF_000622305.1 Nannospalax galili
CCTGGGGGAGTCCGTAATCATGAGGAGGTGGGCCGTGGCAGTTCCCCGGGTGCTCTGTCGCCACATTATCTGGCAAAGAAATTTAAAGATAAGCATTATCAAGAGAAATAAGCAAGTCATGGTGTAGGACAAGTTGAATTACTTCTGAGACCATGTACGTTTTAGCCAATCAACCAGTTGTCTGAAAGCCAAAAAGCCTGACTGGCAATGAAGCCAAGGAACTGGGTCCTTCTTCTCAGA
>NW_008397566.1:0-240 GCF_000622305.1 Nannospalax galili
CTCATGGGATATATTATGAACAAATAGAAAATTAGTGAAATTTCCTGTATCCCTCAGAAAATTGAGATATCAGGGATAACGTTAGAGACAGGTAAATCCAGAGAACCACAACTGAATCTGTCACCCGGGATCAGAAAATCCTGCATCAAAAATTTGGCTGAACAGTGAAACTCAGTTGTTTTGTGAGTTGTAGAGTGAGCGTGTAGTTGAGTGTGAGATATTGTTGATTGTTTATACTGT
>NW_008397567.1:0-240 GCF_000622305.1 Nannospalax galili
GATGATAATGGTGGTGGCAGGGGTCGCTACCTCTGCTGCTCATGCTGGAATGACTTGAGTGATTCGGGGGGCCTTCATGGACTTCTCCAGCCCCATGGCCATGGCAGCTGCACAACACTGCTCAGCACCCGAGAAATGAGAGGGGATTTGTGCAGAGGGCAAGAGAGGAACCCAGGCATCTGGCCATCCTGGACCTGTCCCCTCTATCTGCAGTATTATACCTGAAATATTTTAAGCAGA
>NW_008397568.1:0-240 GCF_000622305.1 Nannospalax galili
GCTTGTCCATCAGAGTGAAAACCATAGAAGGCTGTGGGAAAGTGAGTGGGCAGCCCTGCTGGAAGGACCGTGCCAAGCACAAACAAGGAAGAGAGGTAATTTTATCAATGATTTTCAAAAATCTTTTACAAATAAAAATGTACTCTGTGAGTCCTTTAAAGAAATAAAAGGTAGATGTTTCAGTAGCCCAGGCAAAGGCTTAATTCCAGAATGTGCTCAAACTATGTAAAACCTTAGGAA
>NW_008397569.1:0-240 GCF_000622305.1 Nannospalax galili
ACAAAAAAACGGGCAAGGAGAGGACCGTTAACTAGTTAAGTGCTGAGCCCTCCTGCTTTTTATCCTAGTGAACCATAAACACACACTTCCACACAGAACTTTGCACCACCACCTTAAGAACCAGCAGAGGGTTGACACGAACTGGGACCAACTTACTGCTTTGTGCAAGCAAGATCACTTCTATGGCCTACAGAACGGAGCAACCCAAACCGGCTCTCTCCCAGCATACTCTCTCTCTCT
>NW_008397570.1:0-240 GCF_000622305.1 Nannospalax galili
CAATCCTTCATTGTGGGGAAGGTGTAGTGGGAGGAATGGGCTTCATCACTGGCAGCGGGTTGTGAGGAGATACTCTTTCCACCACAATTGGAACCTGCATGAGAGAGCGAGGCAGAACCAGGCCTGGCTATAACCTCAAAGACCTGTCCCTAGTTGTGGTGGTCTGAATGAAAATATCCCCTACAGGCGTTTGCACTGCTGGGTTTTGGTCTTGTTTTGGTCCAGTATTTCCTTACTATG
>NW_008397571.1:0-240 GCF_000622305.1 Nannospalax galili
TGTGATGTTACATTCGTGCATTGTGACCTCACATTGGATCATTGTGGTGTGGCAATGGAGAATTTTGAAGTGAGATTGTCACAGTGTGATGGCACCTTGGGGCATTGTGTTGGCACACTTGAGGATTGTGATGTGACAAGGGAATATTGTGAAAGCATATTGTAACTTTGTGATGATATCTTCGAGAAATGTAATGGCACTTGGGGAGTTAGTGTTGGCAATTTGTAGCATTCTGGAGTC
>NW_008397572.1:0-240 GCF_000622305.1 Nannospalax galili
TGTAATAGGACCCGAAAGATGACTCATCAGGTAAGGGCACTTGCTTCCAAACCAGTAGCATAGGTTTGATCTCCAGGACTCTTGATTGAGGGAGAATACTGACTCCATCTAGCAAATTGTCATCTGACCAACACAGACAAACACACACATGTGCAATAAATAAACAAGTATCAAAAAGGCTGAAAAAACTACTCCTTGTTTGCTATGTCTATAATCTCTAGGAAATCTTCCATTATGAAA
>NW_008397573.1:0-240 GCF_000622305.1 Nannospalax galili
CTATGTCCATTCCCCCAAGCCAGGGCTGGGCCCTGCGGGAGCCCACATGTGTGTCCTATAGTGATCTACAGGGGCCTCAGCTTTTCATCTCCCTGTAGACAAGACTGTGTGGCTTCCTATGGTTCTTAGCACCACTACTTGCTGTACTGACCAAGGCGGACAGCCCCCACAGCTCCAGAGGAGAAGCCTGGAGTCCTAGTCCTGGCTTACCTCCCCTCCCAATGACTTCAATGGGTAGAA
>NW_008397574.1:0-240 GCF_000622305.1 Nannospalax galili
CACCAATGTGTCAGCACCATGGTCATTTTGCCATGAAAATGCCCCAGTGTAACGTCACAGTGATCTAATGTGTTATTACTACGTTTCTTGTGACATCACAATGCTCACAGGTGCCATCACTTTCCTCCAATATGTCATCCCAATGCTCCAATATGACATCACCGTGCACAGTGTGTCATCACATTCACCCAATGGGTCATCACAGTGCTCAGTGTGCCCTCACAATGCACCAATATGTCA
>NW_008397575.1:0-240 GCF_000622305.1 Nannospalax galili
TTAAGCATTGTGCGCAATGTGCTGTTAACAGAATTTCATCTACAGTGTCTGGGGGAGGTAAGGTTCTTGGAGCAGCTGCTGGATTTTGAACAGGAAAGTAATCTAAGTCCTGAATGGGAGGACACGGAGGTAGTAGATGTGAATTTTCCTTTCCTTCACAGAAACAGGGTCTCTCTAAGTGTTGCTTACACAGGCAGCTACCCAGGTAGGCTTTAGATCTTATCAAAGTGGAAAGTTCTC
>NW_008397576.1:0-240 GCF_000622305.1 Nannospalax galili
CTATCATCTGTGAGGCCAATAACAGGGATGGGAAGACCTTTAAAGGCAGGGCGTGTACTGGGAAGGGCTAGGTAGATACCACCAATGTCAAATCTGATAGATGGATTGTACACAGCTTCCTCAGCTGAGATGATATTTGTCAGATGAGGCAGATACTCTCTGCAGATTACACATTAGCCAGCAAATTTTCAAAGTGTTAGCATTCTTTGAAGATGTGTGCTATGCACCGGGAGATACATT
>NW_008397577.1:0-240 GCF_000622305.1 Nannospalax galili
TTAAGAGAACTCAAGAGACTTTTGAAGCACTGATTTCCTGTGCTAGCTTCTTTTAATATTTTATTTATTTATTATTTTTATTTTATGTGTATGAGTAAACTGTCTGCATGTAGAGTAGGTGCACACTTGTCATGCAATGCCCAAGGAGATCATAAGAGGGTGTCAGATCCCCTAGAACTGGAGTTAGGATAGTTGTTAGCTGTCATGTGGGTGCTGGGTCCTCTGCAAGAGCAGCCAGTG
>NW_008397578.1:0-240 GCF_000622305.1 Nannospalax galili
TTAATGAGGTCCTACTTGTTGAACGTTGACCTTAATGCCTGAGCAGCTGATGTCTGATTTAGAAAACCCTTTCCTATGCCTATATTTTGGAGGGCGCTGCCTATGTTTTCTTCTAGCAGTTTTAGAGTTATATTGATGTCTGTAATCCATTTGGAGTTGACTTTTGTGCAGGATGAAAGTTAAGGGTGCAGTTTCATTCTTCTGCAGGTGGAGATCTAGTTTTCTAGCACCATTTGTAAA
>NW_008397579.1:0-240 GCF_000622305.1 Nannospalax galili
GGGTTCAGGATTGGGTTAGGCTGAGAGTTTAGGTTTAGGGTTATGGTTATGTCTAGGGCTAAGGCAAGGGCTAGGGCTAAGTTTAGGTTTAGGGTTAGGGCTTGTTTCGGGTACAAGTTTGGGTTCGTGTTTGAGTTCTAATTAGGGTTCGGGGTTGGGCTGGGGCTGAGATGGGGCTAGGGGAGGGTATGGGAATGGGAATGGCGTAGGGGTTCGGGTTCCTTTTGGGTTAGGGTTCGG
>NW_008397580.1:0-240 GCF_000622305.1 Nannospalax galili
AATACATTTGACTAATAAGCATTTAAAAATTTTTTTCAGTGTCATCAGCCATCAGAGAAATTCAAATTAAAACAATTTTAAAATTCCATGTCATCCCAGTTACAGTCTTACTCATTGAGAAAATAGTTGACAGATGCTTTCAAGGATGTGGGGAAGAGGAACACTCATCCACTGTTGATGGGATTGTAAACTGGGAAGCCACTATAGAAATCAGTTGAGTTTCCTCAAAAAAAAAAAAAA
>NW_008397581.1:0-240 GCF_000622305.1 Nannospalax galili
GACTGGGAAGGTCACACATTGGGACAGACTCACATCAAACTCAAAGTATATATATATATATATTTTTTTAAGTGTTCTTATTGTGTGTATTTGATGGGGGGGTGTGCGATGGTGCATGTGTGGAAGTCGGAGGACAACCATGTAGAGTCAGTTCTCTCATTTTGACGTGTAGGAGGCTCAAACTCAGGCTGTCAGGCTTGCACAGCAGGCACCTTTCCCCAGAGCCACCTTGCTGGCCCT
>NW_008397582.1:0-240 GCF_000622305.1 Nannospalax galili
AAAAAAAACTCTATTATTTGGCTTCATTTTCTAAAACTCATTTTTTTCTTTAGAGAAAGAAACAAATATAACTGGTACAACTGACATAGTATAGAAGCAAAGGAATACATTCTCAAAATCAGAACTGTTGCTGAAATGAGAAAACACAAGAATTAAAGAGCAGAATTTCAGAGCTACCAGAAAATAGATCTTAGCACTCTAAAGTGGCAAGTGAATGGAGAAAGATCCAGAAACAGGTCC
>NW_008397583.1:0-240 GCF_000622305.1 Nannospalax galili
TTAATGAGGTCCTACTTGTTGAACGTTGACCTTAATGCCTGAGCAGCTGATATCTGATTTAGAAAGCCCTTTCCTATGCCTATATTTTGGAGGGCACTGCCTATGTTTTCTTCTAGCAGTTTTAGAGTTATATTGATGTCTGTGATCCATTTGGAGTTGACTTTTGTGCAGGATGAAAGTTAAGGGTGTAGTTTCATTCTTCTGCAGGTGGAGATCTAGTTTTCTAGCACCATTTGTAAA
>NW_008397584.1:0-240 GCF_000622305.1 Nannospalax galili
CCTATGTCATGGAAAGTTACTCAAGCCCTTAACTGTCTATAAAACTTGTTCGGCTTCCCCTGTTGGCTGCTGCTCCCTGGTCCCAGGAGACCTTCCAGCAATTTGTCCCCAGTTACCTGCTATTCCCAACAGAGTTTAGACTGAGGCTGCCTGTTGTTTTCCAGATGCATTAAAATGAGCAAAGCATAATGGTTAAAGGCAGCGGGAACTTTGAAAAAAGCATAATTTACAATTAGAAAA
>NW_008397585.1:0-240 GCF_000622305.1 Nannospalax galili
GGGTGCCAAGACATGGAATGGGACAGGACCCAGGCTAGGAGGAGAGACGGGCGGGGGCAGCTGGATGGGTGCATGAGGCTAGGGGATCGACTTACCCCAGAGAGAGGCCTGCGGGTGGTGCAGGCCCAGGGAAGCAGAGCGCATTTTGCTTTTTGAAAGGTGCCATTGGGGCTGAAGAGATGACTCTGCTAAGAGCACTGGCTGCTCTTGCAGAGGACCTCGGTTCAGTTCCCAGCACCC
>NW_008397586.1:0-240 GCF_000622305.1 Nannospalax galili
AGGATTGTGGTGACACATGAAACATTGCAATAGCACATTGGAACACTGTAAGGACACATTCGGACATTGTGATATGGAGACACATTGGCGCATTGTTATGGCACACTGAGGAGTGTGGTGGCACAGTGGAACATTGTGAAGACATACTGGAGCATTTTAACGGCGTATGGTGGCATTGTGATGGCACACTGAGGAATTTTGTGAGCACATTAAGCACTGTGATGGCATATTGAGCATTGT
>NW_008397587.1:0-240 GCF_000622305.1 Nannospalax galili
GGGTGATATTAATTGGCTGCGCGGGTATGCCCCTTTGCCCAGAGCGTCTTTGCTGCCACTCTTCCGCATTCTGGAGGGCGACCCTGACCTCCGATCCCCCCGCAGCTTGACTGCAGAGGCCAGGCAGGCCCTCATTAAGGTGGAAGAAGCCCTGCACCAGGCCCGGCTTACACGGCTGGACCCCGATAGACCTTTTATGTTATGTATCCTGAAAACTCCAGACCTGCCTTTAGGCGTGTT
>NW_008397588.1:0-240 GCF_000622305.1 Nannospalax galili
TAATGTGAAGATAACCTTTGTCCCCTACAGAAAAACTAGAAAAAGTGAGACGTGTTCAATTGTGTGATAAATAACTAAGACTGACTGGGGTGTGTGTGTGTATGTGTGTATGTATGTGTTAGGTATTGTGTATGTGGTATGGGGTATGTGTGGTGTGTGTAGTGTATATGGTGTGAGGTTTGTGTGTGTGTATGTGTGTTAAGGTATATGTGTGATGTGTGTAGATTATATAGTGTGAGG
>NW_008397589.1:0-240 GCF_000622305.1 Nannospalax galili
AGAGGGCAGGTGACACGACCGTGTGAACGTCAAAGATGGCAGGTGACACAGCGATGTGCACGTCAAAGAGAGTATGTGATATGACCATGTACACGTCAGAGGAGGCAGGTGACACGACCATGTACATGTCAGAGGAGGCAGGTGACATGACTATGTGCCAGTCCGAGGGGACAGGTGACACGATGCTCTGCACGTCAGAAGCGGCAGGAGGCACGACCATGTGCACGTCAGAGCGGCAGG
>NW_008397590.1:0-240 GCF_000622305.1 Nannospalax galili
AGGTCCCAATCTTAGCTGAAGAACTATTGGGCAGCTAATTACTGCTGGGTGGGGAATAGCTGATCTTTAAGGGAATGACTCTAGATAGGTTGCCTAGGCCCCAGTGAAAGAACTTGCACTAAGGGGCGTCTGGGGACACTAACTTGACTGGATGGGCCTTAACACAAGCGACAGAATGCATGAAATCCAGTGGAGGGAGAGGGATTGGAGGGTGCCAGTGGGGAAAAGGGTATAAAGGAT
>NW_008397591.1:0-240 GCF_000622305.1 Nannospalax galili
AGTTAATCCCAGATCCAATCAAGTTGACACCCAGGATTAGCCATCACAGGGTTGGAGAGCTGGCTCAGCAGTTAAGGATACTGGTTGTTCTTGCAGAAGACTTAGGTTCATATCCCATCACCCACATGGCAGTAACAACTGTCCATAACACCAGTCCCAGAGGATCCAACAGCCTCATCTGACCTCCAAGGGCATTGCACAACAAGGGTGCACTTACCTACATGCAGGCAATACACACAT
>NW_008397592.1:0-240 GCF_000622305.1 Nannospalax galili
TACCTTGGCACCAACATGAACCAACTCTGAGAGTCACCCAGGGCCTCTAGCGTTATCTGGGGCCCAAGACCTACTATCTAAAATGTACCACAGTATCCTTGAAGGCCGAGCCCCGACAGGTGCCATGGGAAAGGGCCCAGGACCCACAGAACAAGGCTCCTCCAACCCTGCCCCAGCTCTGTGCCATTTGAGTAAAAGTCAACACCAAAGATAAAATAAAATCCCTCAGCAGTGCCAAAA
>NW_008397593.1:0-240 GCF_000622305.1 Nannospalax galili
ACTCCTTTGATGTAGACTCACTTCCCAGGGGAGAGACCCTGGCCCCAGGATCTCTGTGAGCTCAGGACTCATAGACAGTGTTTCAGTAGGCACCTGTGGGTGTCTGTAAGAGGGGAGAGGCTGCTGCAGATACTGTAGCCTGAGCAGGGGCTGGATTCTAATGTTACTTTTAAAATTTCTGTTTAAAATTTTTTTTTAATATTTTATTATTTTAATTTTATATGTATGAGTGTATTGCCT
>NW_008397594.1:0-240 GCF_000622305.1 Nannospalax galili
TGATGGCTGATTTTCCTATTAACGCTTTGTTGGCACCTTTTAACGAAGTCAGAGGAAGGCTCGCCTGGTTGTTTTTTTTTTATCTATCTGGTCAATTTGGTATTCTGGCGAGTTGGCATACTTCAGAAAGCATGGAGTGCGCAAAGCCGTACTTGTTCAAAGTAGGGAGGAGGTCCCTGTGCCTGGGCCTGTGGGGTTTCAAAAGTGCCACGCCCTACCAAGGTGTCAAACCCAATGTTT
>NW_008397595.1:0-240 GCF_000622305.1 Nannospalax galili
AAACATTGGCTCAACACTAGAACCTTGAAAGGGAATAAGCATTGCTTAGCACACCCAGGAAAAGAAGTCTTACAACAGATGGAAAATTTGTTAACGCTATTGTATCTCATAATAATTTTTTTTAAAGAAAATGTAAAAGATGTTAAAAAGATATGGGAATGGAGATATTTTCTAAAATAGCCTAAGCATGTGATGAAGGTCTGTGTAGGTTTGTTACAATATATAAAGGATGAGACAAAA
>NW_008397596.1:0-240 GCF_000622305.1 Nannospalax galili
CTTGGTGATTGGGAAGGTGCTGCAGAGCTTTGGCCCCTGTCACCCCAGCTTTCTGTTATGTGGCTAGAGATTTTAATGGAAATCAATAGATGGGAGAAAATTAATAGTTTAAATACATGACTCCCATACACAAAATAGGAGTCATGAAATTTTCATGTGTACCAGCTGAAAAAATTCAATTATTCAGCTAAATGTGTATTCTTCTTTTCTTTTCTCTCTTCTCTCCTCTCCTCTCTTCTC
>NW_008397597.1:0-240 GCF_000622305.1 Nannospalax galili
TCCAACACCCTCTTCTGGCCTCTGTGGGCATTGCATACATGTGGTGCACTTACATTTATGCAGACAAAACACACCTAAAATAAAAATAAGTAAATTAAAATTTTTTACTTATTTTTTATGTGTATGAGTACACATGTATGTGTGTATGTCAAAAGACAGTGTCAGATCCCTCTGGAACTTGAGTTATGGATGGCTGTTAGCCACCATATGGCTGCAGGGAACTGAACCCAGGTCCTCTGT
>NW_008397598.1:0-240 GCF_000622305.1 Nannospalax galili
GGTAAACAGTTGCTGTGACACCAAGAAAAGGAAAACAGGCAACAAAAGAGTTGTTCTCTGGAACAATAGCAGAGAAAAAAGGAGACCTTACCTGACCTCAGTCAAGGCGGCATTTAGTGAAGGACCTTAGGAAGGGACAGTGGACAGGAGCCTTCAGGCATGCTGGAGTCCACTGCTGCTCCAGAGGAGGGACTGTAGAAGCTTTTATAGGACATAGCTATGGCTGGCTGACTACATGAC
>NW_008397599.1:0-240 GCF_000622305.1 Nannospalax galili
CAGCAGAAGCTAAGCTCTCACATCATCATGCAGGCATAGGAAGCAAGAGAGTGGCTGGAGATCTGGCAAGACTTAAGAACTCTCTAATCCCACCCCCAGTGATGTGCTTCCTCCAGCATGGCCACACCTCTACGATCTCCCAAAACAGCGCCACTATCTCGGGACAAAATGTCCAAACACTTGGAGCCTATGAGAGACATTCTCATTCAAACCACCACAGCTTTTATAATAGTAACTGAA
>NW_008397600.1:0-240 GCF_000622305.1 Nannospalax galili
TCAGCACACAATGCTGGCACACAGCCACCTGTATCTCCAGTTAAAGGGGATTCATTGCCCTCCTCAGGACTGCAGGCTCCTGCATGCATGTGGTGCATATATCTCAAACAGGTTCACACAGGTACACATAAATAAATAAATTTAAATCTTTTTTAAAGAAAAACACTTTATTGAGAGTTTCATACATGCACATATGGTTTTGTGATCAAATCCAAGCCTGCTCCCTCCCCTACAACACCT
>NW_008397601.1:0-240 GCF_000622305.1 Nannospalax galili
CACATATTAGGGGATATTGAGTGATGTTTCCACACATGCATCCTTGGTACAGGTTCAGGCAAACCCAATTATCCATATCTCAAGTATCTGTCATTTCTTTTTATTTTATTGTCTCAAAAATAACTAAAAGGAAAATAAAAGAATAAACTGAAATAAATCGGCGAATTTAAAACATTACCTCACGTTTCTAGTCCCCTCTGGTCTCAGACCTGGGGGCTCATGATCTCCCTCCCCCTACAG
>NW_008397602.1:0-240 GCF_000622305.1 Nannospalax galili
ACTCCAGAAAATATAAATAAAATGCAGCGATAATGCTCACAGGCACATGAAATTGAAGCAAAAGTTTGCCGGGCTATTTTTGAGGCAAGTAACTACAGGGAATCACTTATTTTTAAAGAATCACTTCATATAACCTACGTAAAAGTTCTAAGTGGATGATTCGTCAAGGAGCAACTCACTCAAAATGTGTCCTCACTGAGTGACGGAACTAGGTATGGACGACAAGGAACAGAAAAACCT
>NW_008397603.1:0-240 GCF_000622305.1 Nannospalax galili
TACTTTTTACTTATGGAGTAAAGAAGAGAAAGCTACTGATTACCTTTTGCTCTAGATCATGTTAAGGAATGTGAAAAACCTTCAAAACTTGACTTTATAGATATTGCTAATATTTGCTTTGCATGACATCTTAATGCAAATCTCTGTTCTCGTTGCCAACATTCCCTCATGCTGTCTATTTAGCAGTGCTTTATGTGACTGTCTTGGCACCTAATCAGAAGAGGAAGGCATAAAATTCAT
>NW_008397604.1:0-240 GCF_000622305.1 Nannospalax galili
AGCTAGTTTTCATTTGGTGTGCTTGGTATCTCTGACACACAAGCATGTTTTATAGGACTCTCAGAACTATAAAATACCTAAAAAGGAAATCTTACTTGTAATTTATTTTTAATATCTTTACTGAGATATAATCATAAACCATAAAATTTACCCACTTAAAATATAAAATTAGGGTTAGAAAGCTCAGTCGGGGCTGGAGAGATGGCTCAGGGGTTAAGAACACTGGTTGCTCTTGCAGAA
>NW_008397605.1:0-240 GCF_000622305.1 Nannospalax galili
GATGCTCTTTCTTTGGGTCCCCCCTGTAATTGATATGTCTAGACAACCCTTCAGTTGCTGACTCAGGAAGCCTATCAGACTCTTCAAGATCAAAAAGGTCATCATAAAAGGCCTTGCTATCAGTGGTTATGCAGGCATGTGCATCCCCCAAAATATCTTGTCCTTTAAGGTTGGCAGATAGCCCTGCCGCCACCAGGGGCTGCATCTCCCCTTTACCTCCATCTGCATCCTGCCAGGTGA
>NW_008397606.1:0-240 GCF_000622305.1 Nannospalax galili
CATCCAGCCTCTTCCTTCCCGCCCTCTTCTTTTTTCTGTCTTTTTCTTTTCATTTTCTCAGTTTCCCCATCCATCTAGGTGTCCTCTCTTTGCCTCCTTCGTTTCTCTTGTCATCTAGCTCAAGTGGCCTCTTCTGCCAACCCCATCTACAGCTTCTGCTCTTCACGTCGTGCCTGTAATCCTGCATGCTTCTCCCATCTCCACTGCGCTTGCTCGGTCTTCCCTTACTTCCGGCCTCAG
>NW_008397607.1:0-240 GCF_000622305.1 Nannospalax galili
CACTGTCTCCAGAACAGAGGTGCAATTCAGCCACAAAAGGCTGATACCTATTGTAACACATCTGCATCTGCAACCTTTTAAAGTTGGATAAAACAAAACGCCACAGTCAGTCAGTAACATAGACAGTTAGATATGCCTGGCCCACCTAATACTACCGGGACAGCTGGCACAGCTTAGAAAACACCATGCTGCCTTTAATGTTCTTGCTCCAGGAAAGGTCCAATGGGAGGTAGCACAGGT
>NW_008397608.1:0-240 GCF_000622305.1 Nannospalax galili
TTGACTGGATCAAAGCAATCTAGGTATGAAGCTGTCTTACACTTCTTGATTTCTGAGAGTACAAGTGTACACAACTATGAAGAAGTTTTTCTTTGAGGGCTAGGGATTCAACATATGGCCTCATGCCTGTGTAGGCAATATTTTACATAGTGAATTATTTCTAACATTCCAAAACATCTTTTCCCATGCTCCTATAGACAATTTTAGGTAATAGTAATATTAATGTCAATGGGAGACTTA
>NW_008397609.1:0-240 GCF_000622305.1 Nannospalax galili
GTGTCTAAACATTAGTGCATATGTATACCTTGGAATGGCTGGACAAGGAAAACAGTGCCAGACAGAAGACCTCCCCTTAAATGATTTGTGAGAATGGTTCAAGAGACTCCCAAAATAACACAGGCTATTGCAAAACCTCTTGTTTATCTCCCAGAATTAGTAGTTAAGTCACTGCTGCTGAAGAAAGAGCATAGTTTGGATCCAGGGCTTGGAGCAATGGAACAAGAACTGACCTGGACA
>NW_008397610.1:0-240 GCF_000622305.1 Nannospalax galili
CAGTACTCACAGTCTGTTCCTGTTCCTCTCTCAAGCCCTGCTACTCTGCTTCTCCACTCTCTGTCCCACATCATGTCAGGGTCACAGCTCTGCTCCCCACTTCCTCAGTTACCACTCACAGCCTAGCTTTGTAGACCCATGTCCCCACCCACCAGTGTCAAGACTATGAGCCCTCCTCCAATTTCCCATGTCACCTCTCACAGCACTGCTCCTACCTTAACCTCCACAGACTGGCCAGGG
>NW_008397611.1:0-240 GCF_000622305.1 Nannospalax galili
TTTTGTAATAGTGGAAATAACCACAGATGTCAGGGAAGTTCTCCATGGTACAGGCAACATACACCATGTACAAAGCACCGATTAAAAATTGTATACCCTCCCTCCCCTTTCCCTTAAAATAACACCATTTTTATGGATATCTTCTTATTAACACCTGTTTCCTACTATTATTCTCTTTCAGATTCGTTATTTTCTTTTACCTCCCTGGTTCCTTTTCATTATCCTGGTTCCTGTAGTTAT
>NW_008397612.1:0-240 GCF_000622305.1 Nannospalax galili
ACCCAGGTCCTCTGTAAGAGCAGCCAGGGCTTCTCACTGCTGAACCATCTCTCCAGCCCCACTCCCCTTCTCCTTTAATTTTATTTTTACAATATTTTATTTATTATTTTTATTTTATGTGCGTGCATGTATTGCCTCCATGTAGGTAAGTGCATCTATGCTGTGCAGTGCCCTTGGAGAACAGAAGGGACTGTCAGATCCCCTGGAGCTGGAGTTACAAACAATTGTTAGCTGCCATAT
>NW_008397613.1:0-238 GCF_000622305.1 Nannospalax galili
CACACACACACACACACACACACACACACACACTTCCACCCATCCCGCCAGCACCTTAGCAATCAGGTCTCAACATCTCTCCCTTGATCTAACTCCTCAAGTAGATATATTTGAGATAGGCTTCTAAGAAAGTAATTAGAGTTATGATGTCATAAGTATGAGACCATGAATTCCAATAGAATTACTGTCCTTAGAAGAAGATATATCTTGTAAGAAGCGTGTGTGTGTGTGTGTGTGT
>NW_008397614.1:0-240 GCF_000622305.1 Nannospalax galili
TTCATGTGACATCAGAATGCTCCAGTGTGCCATCACAATGCTCTAATATGTTGTCACCATGCTCAGTGTGCCTTAACCATGTCCCAGTGTGTCATGATGATGCTCCAATGTGATATCACAGTACTCCCCTGTATCATGACAGTGCTCCAAAATGACATCACAGTTTTCAGTGTGCCATGTCAATGTTCTATTGTGAAATCACAATTCTCATTGTGACATCACAATGCCCAATGTGTCTTA
>NW_008397615.1:0-240 GCF_000622305.1 Nannospalax galili
ACAATTACATATTTTCCTCATACACGATGTAACTTATTTGTGCATCTCATATTTTATAAAATACATAGATATGAAATCTGATATGTTACCAGGAAGTATTTCAGACTCATTTTCAAAAATAATATGTTTTAAAATGGACTTGCGTATCCATCCCCTGCTCCAGTGCTAATAAATAAATATCAAGAAAACTAAACACATTCTATTTGTTTTAGATGCCTTTATTGCTATACAAAAAAAAAA
>NW_008397616.1:0-240 GCF_000622305.1 Nannospalax galili
AGGTGTGTACATAACTATTGTAATTCGCTTTAGAATTAACCTGACATACAGTTGGAGAAAATGAATCAATGTGCTAGCTGACCTTTTCCCTCACAAATCAGCACTGTTAAAAAGAAGCGACAAGCTTGAAAAGCTGACTCAAGTTACAGCTGTACACTTACTTTAGAAATATGAATGATTGTTTAGCGATAACATGCTTTTCTATTGAACTATATCTGGTTTACATGTAGTTACAAAATC
>NW_008397617.1:0-240 GCF_000622305.1 Nannospalax galili
GTACATTACACTGGGAAGGGGGAAGTTGTGTGGGGGTGCAGGAAGAAGTATCTAAATACCATCAAATTATGCTGTATTAAAATCACAAAAATTCAATAAAAACACATGTGAACCAGGACACCTCAATTTTTACTGCTATATGAAATTAACTGAAGAGATAAATTGCTAGTGGAAGTGATTAACATTGCAGAGGATGGTCAGAAGTCCTCAAAATGAGATCACTATAACAGCAAAAAGAGG
>NW_008397618.1:0-240 GCF_000622305.1 Nannospalax galili
TGTTATCAACACTCTTTGATCAGAAATTTAGAAAGGCTTTTAAAGGTGTTTGATACCATTTCAAAAGCAGCAGCTTTTCCTAAGAATTCTCACAATTAACGTCTGGGAGGATAGCTTAGCTAGTACACCACTTGCCTGGCAAACTCAAAGACCTAAGTTTGATACCCAGAACCCACATAAAAATTCCAGGTGTGGTGGCTTGTGCAGGTAGGTGGGTCCCTGGATCTTTGCTGACCAGGA
>NW_008397619.1:0-240 GCF_000622305.1 Nannospalax galili
GGGTGTCTGAGGGGAAGCTGGAATTCACAGGAGAGGTGAGGAGCTGTGGGATCTTCACGGGTACCCTTAGGTATACACAGAAAATCCTCAGGGCCTAAGTGTCAGGAAGCTCCCTGAGGCCAGGGAAAGAGGCATTGGAGGATTAAAGCAGGTACCAGTGGACTGTATCAGTCCAGGGTAACACTGACCCCATCACTCAGAAGGAAAAATATCCGCAAAGCAAAGAACACTGGGACTCAG
>NW_008397620.1:0-240 GCF_000622305.1 Nannospalax galili
CTGTGGAACACTTTGGAAGTTTCGCCTAGGAAAATCCTTGATTGCTGTGAGAGGAGCTTAACAGGCCATTCTAGAAGGGGCTTGGAAGAAAATGGTACTGAGAACAATGTAATTCCCGAGGGAAATAAGGACTTAAACAGCACTTGGGATATGTTGGCAAAAAGTCTGTCTGGAGCCTGCACTTGACCAAAATGATTGCCTGGGGCTAAGTTGAAAAGCAATGGACTAATTTGTCTGGTG
>NW_008397621.1:0-240 GCF_000622305.1 Nannospalax galili
AACTTCACATTGAAATGAATGTGAAGTATCAGTTAAGAAGACTAAAAATAAAATATTAAAAGTAGAATGTGCACCCAGATGTGTTACTAATAGAAAGACTGAAGAAATGATAGAGTTGTTTAATTACAATAATCATGCGTGCACTAAACTCAAAAGCTTAAAGACAGTGGTAAACGGGTAGAAATCAAGAAATGTCAGCTATATCTCCTTCCCAAGATATACAATTGAGTCATAATGAGC
>NW_008397622.1:0-240 GCF_000622305.1 Nannospalax galili
AGGGAGCTTTAATTTCAGCTCTAGCAGCTTGAGTTCTCTATGTCCTGCATCTAAAGTGAGTGGTGTAGGGCCCTACCATGTAGCTACAGTGGGCAACCAAGAGTAATGGCAATAGCCCGTGTTGTTTTGGGGGCCTTTGGGGCCTCCCTGATCAACAACTTTTAGAGAGGTATCCTTTGCCTGGCACTGAGATTTTTATTTAATAATCTATGTCTTCTGGGGAAGCATTGTCCACCCCTG
>NW_008397623.1:0-240 GCF_000622305.1 Nannospalax galili
GAACAGGTTCTTCGCCAGTGGTCCTTACATTTACAAACCCACTATGATTGGAATAGCTTACTAAAGGTAGTCTTAGAACCCTCAGTCTTCTTAAACTGGTGAGCAGCCTATGACGATCAGGCTGAAAACCAGTCGTGCCTAAATCTCCAATATGGCCTCAACATTGTGTTGGACATGCTCATGGGATGCGGACAATATACTGATCCCATCTCCCAGTCTACTATTGGTCTCCATGCCTAT
>NW_008397624.1:0-240 GCF_000622305.1 Nannospalax galili
CTTTCCTTCCACCGTGTGGATTCTTGGGATAAAACTGAGGTCATCAGGCTTGGTGGCACACACCTTACTCGCTGAGCCAATTCATAATCCAAACTAGTGCTGAAGAACAGTCCCCCTATGTTTTCTTCTAATAGTTTTGCAATTGTAGGTCTTATGCTTAAGCCTTGAAATTCTTACATAGCAAAAACGAATCATCTGATTAATAAAATATTTTAGCATGCATTTATTTCCTTCTAGTCA
>NW_008397625.1:0-240 GCF_000622305.1 Nannospalax galili
CAGTGAAAGCACAGACTTCATAATGACTGCTGTAGACACTGAAGCCAGGAGTATTTGTCACACTTATGACTTTGTCTTGAAGAGGGAGGACCAGAGGACAGTACCTTCTCCAAAGCTACTGTGTAGTTTGGACTTCAGAAGAGCATTTGTCTTTACTGGACCCACCCCCTTTCCATTATAAAAGTATCTGAATTCTACTTTTATTTCTTTTCCACTTCTAGGGTCTGGGTGTATAATGCA
>NW_008397626.1:0-240 GCF_000622305.1 Nannospalax galili
TGTTTGTTGATTCGTGTTTTTTCCATTCTAGACTTCTGATGATAATTTTTAAAAATATTTTATTATTTGTATTTTATGTGTATGAGTGTATCGCCTGCATGTGTGTGAGTGCACCTGTGTCGTGCAATGCCGCAGAGGTTGGAAGATGGCTTCAGATTCCCCGGCAACTGGAGTTAAGGTCGGTTCGTGGCTGCCATGTGGGTGCTGGGAGTCGAACCCGGGTCCTCTGCAAGAGCAGTC
>NW_008397627.1:0-240 GCF_000622305.1 Nannospalax galili
CAGAGTAATTCAGGAGCAGTTCTGCAGACAGGGACGTCTGGAGGCACAGTGCTGATATCTAGTGAGCGTCTTCTCCCTATACCATAACATGGCAGAGGGCATCAAGTGGTGAGAAAGCAGGAACATGTAAGCTTTCTCTCCGTTGTCTAGGAAAGCCACTAATCCCATTGTGAGGGCCCCAACCTCAGGGCTAATTTGCCTCTGACCACCTCACAAAGGCTCCCCACCCCCAAATACCTC
>NW_008397628.1:0-240 GCF_000622305.1 Nannospalax galili
TTACCTGCAGCCAAGGCATCTGAAGACTTTATGCCGATCCCAGACCATCTTGATCTAAATCTCACTGGATTTTCTCTTTTAGACATTAATTTTGGAAAGACTGCATATAGAGAGATTACAATTATCTACTGAAGGTTCCAAAATATTAGGAGTTATTTAAAAACAAAAACAGGGAAGAGGGGAGAGTGCATTAGATGCCATTTCTAGTAAATGTGGACATTTATTTATTTATTTATTTAT
>NW_008397629.1:0-240 GCF_000622305.1 Nannospalax galili
CTTCCCTCAATCCCAGAGTCCAGGCTCTGCCCTGAGCACTCTCCCTCTGCACCGACTCCTGCTCTACAGAAAATTCTCCCTCCCTCCAAACCCACTCTCTTCTCTTTCAGCTTTCGGGAGTTTCTCTATCCCTGCAGAGTTCTTTGGCTGCCCCTGGAAAGTTCCAGACAGGTTTTTGTTGAGCTGTGGGTCACTGTGGTACCAGTTAGCACCGTGGTTCTCTGCTCAGCCAAAACCTCT
>NW_008397630.1:0-240 GCF_000622305.1 Nannospalax galili
GTCTGCTAACACCATTAGTTGTTTCAGAACAGGATAAAAATAACTATTGAATAATTGTAATAATTTTTGTTTTTAAAGATTTATTTTTATTGTTTTTAAGTATTTTATTGAATCTTTGAGGATTTCACACAATGTATTTTGATCATTTTCAGATTCCCCCATTTCCTCTTAGATCTACCTCTTCCTCCTTACTCTCCGTCACTTCATGTTCTCTCTCTGTGTTTGTGTGTGTGTGTGTGT
>NW_008397631.1:0-240 GCF_000622305.1 Nannospalax galili
TGGCAGGTGACTTAAAATGACAAAATACAACTGCTGCATAAACTGTTTTCTATCTTGCTGTATTATTTCGGTTTTGTAGGTATGAAGTACATTCAATTTAATAATATTTATTATTATTATTACTCTGCTTGAACTTACGAATGTATGATCATGGGAATTGGGGATGAAACTCTACGGAACATAGCTGAGAGGATTTGGCAAGCTAAAGTTTGAAAAATAAGCTGAGCCATCCAGAATATG
>NW_008397632.1:0-240 GCF_000622305.1 Nannospalax galili
GTGATAGGATTGTGGATGGAATATACTTTAGTTTTACATTTTTCACAAAAATACAGAAAATTCAAATACATAGATTCTGTTGGATAGCATGACTCTTCCTTGACATTAGAAATTCTTGTGTGTGAGATGAGATGGGGGGGCAGTGGGAGTGTGTTGGTCTTTGGCAGACTCTGCCAGGTACTCTTCTAAGAGCCTGGGATGCATCAGTGAATAAGATTAAATTTATTGAATGAATTAAAA
>NW_008397633.1:0-240 GCF_000622305.1 Nannospalax galili
TCCTTCACCCTTGCCTTAACTGTCACTCTCATAAGATTTATTGTAAACCTCAATTTGATAAGGTTTTTCTATCTACTGTGTACACTCATTCAAACCTAAAACTTTCTAAACTATGTTTTCTACTAAGTTCACCTGGGACCCTACAAGCCCAAATGTTCATACAGGTTATATTAATTTATTACCTTATCTTTTTATGTGTATGAGTGTATTGCCTGCATGTAAGTGAGTGTACCCATGTCA
>NW_008397634.1:0-240 GCF_000622305.1 Nannospalax galili
CACGAACTCTGACAATGAATGAACCATTTCTCCCCATTTCTCCCCATGCCTCTTGAGACCCTGTCTCAGGAAGACAAAAGTTTCTTTTAAACTCATCTACTCTAGCCACACTTAAATGATGTTAAAGAAATATATAGGCTTAGAGTTGGATGCCATGCATGTAACTTAATGTGCAGTTACTTAATAAACTTAAGTGGGAAAAAATTAAAATTTACTCAGTTTTACTAGCCACATTTCAAG
>NW_008397635.1:0-240 GCF_000622305.1 Nannospalax galili
GGCACCATAGAGCACTGTGATGGCATATGGGGCCATAGTGTTGGCACAATGGAGCATTGTGATGTCACATTTGAGCATTGTAAAGTCATATTGTAACATTGTGATGTCACATTACAGGAGTATAATGGCACATGAGGGGGTAGTCGTCGCAAATTTGGGCTTTTCATGTCATATTGGAGGCCTTTGAACTCACAATGGAACACTGTGATGTCACAATGGAACATTATGAAGTCACATTGT
>NW_008397636.1:0-240 GCF_000622305.1 Nannospalax galili
TCACCACCATCACCATCATCACCACCATCACCATCATCACCATCATCATCATCACCACCATCATTGCCATTATCACCATCATCACATCATTACCACCATCATCATCACCACCATCATTGTCATTGCCATTATCATCACCATCATCACCATCACCATCACCACCATCACCATCATCACCACCATCACCGTCATCACCATCATCACCATCATCATCACCACCATCACCACCATCATCACCAT
>NW_008397637.1:0-240 GCF_000622305.1 Nannospalax galili
TGTGTCATCACAGTGCTCCAGTGTGCTATTACATTGTTTCATGTGTCACTGAAATACTCAGTGTGTGGAAACAATGTACCACTACGTCAAAACAGTGCTCCAATGTGATGTCACAATGCTCAATGAGACATTACAATGCTCGAATTTGTAATAAAAATCCTCAGTGTGCAATCACAATGATCAATGTGATCTCAAAATGCCCCAAAGTGCCATCAAAATTCCACATTATGCCATCACAAT
>NW_008397638.1:0-240 GCF_000622305.1 Nannospalax galili
CTCCCTCCTCACGTCAGGTATACATGTGTGCAGCTGCATGTGGCAGTCACAGGACAACTTCAGGTGACTCTCGGGAGCTGCCCACCTTGTTTTGTGAGACATGGTTTCTTGGGATTGGAGCTCACAAAGCCAACTAGACTGGCTAGCCAGTGAGCCCAGGGAGGTGCCTGTCTCTGCCCCTCCAGGGCTGAGATTACTATGTCTGAGCCCCTACATTCTGATGAGTCTTCCTGTGGAAGT
>NW_008397639.1:0-240 GCF_000622305.1 Nannospalax galili
AAACCACTAATCATTTACAGAGACCAATTCAACAGCACAGCATCAGACCACGTAGGAGAAACACAAAAGCTAGGAAAGAATAAAATGATAACAACATATAAATGCCAACAAAGTCCATTAAAACCAGTAAAGTTAACTCTTGGAAAAAGTTATCTCTCAGAATCAGTGGAGAAATAAAGACCATCCAAAATAAGTACAAACTAAAGCAATGCGTGATCACTAAGCCTCCATTGCAAACAT
>NW_008397640.1:0-240 GCF_000622305.1 Nannospalax galili
CCTTAGAAACTGGCATCGCCTCAGCTACTCACTGACTCTGGGTGTAGTGGGCGCCCGTGCTCTGGAGTGCCTGTGGTGTGACTCACATTCTCTTAGAGCTGATCTTTGATTTGAAACTGTTTTCTTTCTCATGTATCAGGCCTGCATTTTGTTCTAAAATCTGTCTTTCCCAGCTTATTTTTTCCCAAGTCGTTCATAGATACTTCATACCTCCTGAAAATCTCTTGAGATTATGTGGTG
>NW_008397641.1:0-240 GCF_000622305.1 Nannospalax galili
AAACCACTAATCATTTACAGAGACCAATTCAACAGCACAGCATCAGACCACTTAGCAGAAACACAAAAGCTAGGAAAGAATGAAATGATAACAACATATAAATGCCAACAAAGTCCATTATAACCAGTAAAGTTAACTCTTGGAAAAAGTTATTTCTCAGAATCAGTGGAGAAATAAAGACCATCCAAGATAAGTACAAACTAAAGCAATGCGTGATCACTAAGCCTCCATTGCAAACAT
>NW_008397642.1:0-240 GCF_000622305.1 Nannospalax galili
CTCACAGAGATCTGCCTGCCTCTGCCTCCCAAGTACTGGGATTAAGGCATGTGCCACTACACCCAAATTACAGATCTTAACCTAGAAATTTGTTGAGAATAAACACTAAAAATTTTAAACACCCAAAATACTATCACTTAGAAGTTAAGCCAAATATTGTTAGACTATACCTTAAGTTAGAGGCAAAGATATTTTGTAGCTAAAATTCAATTCCATTTTCAATTTTTGTTACTTTTTTTT
>NW_008397643.1:0-240 GCF_000622305.1 Nannospalax galili
TCTTGACCTCAATTCTCTTATCACAATCATTTGAACTTGGCCTAAAGTTTGGCTGGATTCCCCAGATTCACAATGTTTTAAAATGACAAAAATCAATAAAGAAATAAAGAGTTAGATGGTGAATATTTAAATCTGTATTTGGGGTCATGTAGAATCATCTAAAATTTTATCCAGATTTCTCCTTAGAGAAACCTTAGTAAAACAGACTTCATAAACCATTAAAAAGTAATCCCATCATCC
>NW_008397644.1:0-240 GCF_000622305.1 Nannospalax galili
TGGGACGATAGTTTTGGCACATTGGATCATTGTGATGTCACGTTGTAGCATCATGAAGTCATATTATAGCATTGTAATGGCAAATTGGAGAACTGTGGTGTCACATTGGAGCATGGTGATGTCACAGCAGAGAATTGTGACACCACAATGGAACATTGTGAAATCATCTTGTAAAATGGTGTTGGCACCTGTAGCATTGTGATGTCACAATAGAACATTGTGAAGTCATATTGTAACATT
>NW_008397645.1:0-240 GCF_000622305.1 Nannospalax galili
CTCGTTATAGTTTTATCACTAATTTGAAAATTAAACTCACCGAATTCCATTCCCTTAACTCAGAGGGTTTTGGAAGGATTTATGAGATTTCTATGTGTAAAATGCTTAGGAGTACCTGGTCTCAGCCACATTCAAAGGATTTCCTTTCAAATGAAACTAACATATAGCAAGCCAAATTTCTGATAAAGTCCTATCTTGTGAGACTGCCCACAGAAGCGGGCCTGAGATAAGGATTCAAGA
>NW_008397646.1:0-240 GCF_000622305.1 Nannospalax galili
TGTGAGTTTCCACATCTGGAAAGATGGGGTGTAAGCATTCACTGACAGAAAGTGCCACATTTTGGATCTCACAGTCATCACAAAATGACCGAGGACTGCTTCCCTCTGCCCTTGGCTTCCTGTCCAGATCAGGGTTTGCCATTTATGAAGATTCTGTGGTGGCTGTAGCAGTTCTGTACAAATGAGACATACAGAGTTTATTTAAATGGTCTAAGGTAATTCACATCCCTCCCACCCCCA
>NW_008397647.1:0-240 GCF_000622305.1 Nannospalax galili
AAGTTCAGGGCTCAGGCACCATGGTTGCGGTGACAGGTAGGGGAGATGCCCACATGCCACTGACCAGGCCAGTCCCCACTGGCCCCTGGGGACCACCTCTTCTCTTGCTGGAGTTGTCTCTGCTCAGAGCCCACCTCTTCCTGGAAGCCTCCTAGATTGCCACCCTCTGTTTCCTCCATAATTCTTCCCCAGCTTGAACCCTGAGGCCTCAAGTGGGGTTCCCTTCACAACCTGTATGTC
>NW_008397648.1:0-240 GCF_000622305.1 Nannospalax galili
GTATTGCCTGCATGTATGTAAGTGCACCTGTGTCATGCAGTGCCCGTGGAGTTCAGAAGAGGGCATCGGGTTCCCCTGGAACTGGGGTTAAGGCTGGTTGTTAGCTGCGATATGGGTGCCAGGAATTGAACCTGGGTCCTCTGCAAGAACACCAGTGCTCTTAACCATTGAGCCACCTCTCCAGTCCCACACTGACATTATTATTAAGAAATACATTTGCAGACTTACCCCTCAAAACTC
>NW_008397649.1:0-240 GCF_000622305.1 Nannospalax galili
TTGATAGAGCCAATTGAGTTGTTGTTTGGTATAAGGGACAATTATTTTGTCCGGATCCCTGCCAAAAACCTGGTGGCTCTGCTCTCGCCCAATAGTAATTAAGTTGACCACCAAGGAGGGATAAGAGGTAAGCACTCTAGAGGGGGATGCAGGGAGGTATACCCACAGAAGGGGCCCCTTTTGCCAAAGCACCCCAGTGGGGGAATGAGATGTGGCACAGACTATAAACAGAAGAGGTAT
>NW_008397650.1:0-240 GCF_000622305.1 Nannospalax galili
ACTTTAAGACCCAGATTAACCCCAACTCATTAATAGTAGGTGACTTCAGTATTGCATTGTCTCCATTAGATAGGCCAACAGGGCAGAGAGCTAACAGAGGGACATCTGAATTAAACAAAGCCATATATCAAATGGACTTAACAGACATCTTCCGAGTATTCTACCCAAGCAGCAAAGGACATAGTTTATACTCAGCACCCCATGGAACCTTCTCCAAAATGGAACATATACTGGGGCACA
>NW_008397651.1:0-240 GCF_000622305.1 Nannospalax galili
CCCCAGTGGATGAACTTGCACTGAGAGACATCTGGGGACACTAACTTGACAGGATAGGCCTTCACACAAATGACAGAATGCATGAGTTCCAGTCGGGGGCTATAGGAGGGAATGAATGGGGGAAGGGGGTCTAAAGATGATTAAGATGTTCTGTATGAGATACACAAATTCAATTTAAAAAATTACAAAAGGAAAGAATAGACGGCAAGAAGGCAGAATAAAATTGAGTAAAAGAAAAAA
>NW_008397652.1:0-240 GCF_000622305.1 Nannospalax galili
ATGAAACCTTGATGTATGCTTGCTGTGTGCTGATGCTGCTCATCCCAATATGCTTCATCTCAGTCTCCTACACGCGCATCCTCATCACTGTCCACCACATGAGCTCTGCTGAGGGCCGGCGCAAAGCCTTCACCACCTGTTCCTCTCACATTATGGTGGTGAGCATCTTCTATGGGGCATCCTTCTATGCTAATGTACTGCCCCATTCCTACCACACACCCGAGAAAGACAAGGTTGTGT
>NW_008397653.1:0-240 GCF_000622305.1 Nannospalax galili
TAAACTCTGCCCCCCTTCCATAGCTGATAATGTGTGAAAATGACCTACACCATGTATTTCAGGAGATATTTTTACATGCCCTTACATCTGTCTCTCTTCATGGCAGGAATCCACTGATACCTACACCAGTCCATTGTAAGACAACGAATGAGTGGGTAACAGATGTCACATTCTACAGATTCAGCAGCACTGAGAAACAGGGTTCAAGGGTGTAGCTCAGTGTCACAGTGTACTCTGAGG
>NW_008397654.1:0-240 GCF_000622305.1 Nannospalax galili
ACCTCAACCCTAATATTAACCTTTGACCTAACACTAACTATAGCCCTAGGGTTAGCCGTTAACCTAAAACTATCTGTATCCCTAACCCTAAAGCTAAGACTAATCCTAGCCCTAACCCTAATCCTAACCATTAAACCTAATCTTAAATCTAGCCCTAAACCCAACCCTTGCCCTAATTTTAACCATAACCCTAATCTGAACCCTAACCCTAAAACTAACCCTAGACCTAACCCCAATATT
>NW_008397655.1:0-240 GCF_000622305.1 Nannospalax galili
TCTACTGGGTTTGGAACTGACTGATGTTGTTTTTCAAGAGCTGTTAGGTGCATCATTAGGCTGTTTATTGGGAATCTCTCAAAGTTTTTAAATTATTTTTTAAAGAGAGCATAGGGTAGTGATTTATTTACAGAAGAGTGGGTGCCCCACATTAACAGCTGTGTTGTAAAGTCCACACTCAAATACAGCTCCTGTGACCTCCCGACAGCTGCACAAAATTGTGAGAGAGGTGCCTCTTGG
>NW_008397656.1:0-240 GCF_000622305.1 Nannospalax galili
TATGAGAGAAAACCTGTGGTATTTGTCTTTCTGTTCAAGTGCTCAATCCTCGCTGATGTTAGTTGATACTTGCAGTGACTTCCATTTTAAAATATTAACAACCGCCGCCGTGGTGGCGAGTGCCTTTAATCCCAGCCCTCAGGATGCAGAGGCAGATGGATCTCTGCGAGATTGAGGCCACCCTGGTTTACATTGTGACTTCCAGGAGGACTGTGACTAGAGGGACCCTGTCGAAAAACA
>NW_008397657.1:0-240 GCF_000622305.1 Nannospalax galili
GCCGTTATGAGTAGGTGTTTCCTCCTCAATCAACTGTCCATGTGTTTAGTTTGGTTTGCCATTTTCACTTTTCTCTCACTGAAGACTTCACTTGCCTCTACATTCCTCCATCCTTTGCTGTACTGAATCATGCCTCTAAATATTTCCTATAGGCTCTTGACTTTATGTTTATTGTTTAGAACTTTATCGCTTAGGTAGCATAGGCACTGCTCATTGAAGTAAATAGTCTTAGATATTCTT
>NW_008397658.1:0-240 GCF_000622305.1 Nannospalax galili
CTTAATTAGATCCTTTTATTCTTCCTTTTCTTGTTCTGCTGCTTTTCCTCTATAGATGCTGATTGCTTAGTATTTCGGGAAAAGCGCATGATGGCGCTGATATGACTACCAGATCTCTAGACTGAAATTCAATTATTTAGCTAGTGACAAAATCACCAAAAAGTGATTTTAACAAAAAGTTTAATTTTTCCCCACTTCTTTGTTCTAAGGTATGATGACACTTTCTTATAGTCTGAATAT
>NW_008397659.1:0-240 GCF_000622305.1 Nannospalax galili
ACTCTGATGGTAGAATTGGAATCAGCAACTGTGAGTCTGAGAGGTGCCTTGGGATCATGGGAACAGGCAATGAACAAATCCAAAATACAAGGACCTGGATTGTCTGTTAAGTTCTTGGGAGCTGTCCGAATGAGTGACATCAAAGCTACCACAGAAGCTATACTTGTTGGGCTCTGGCATGTCCTTGGCTATTGACAGTCAAACAATTGCAAGCCTTTGTGAGGTTCTTGGTTTACTAGA
>NW_008397660.1:0-240 GCF_000622305.1 Nannospalax galili
TCGTGTCACCTGCCCCTCTGACGTGCAGATGTTCTTGTCACCTGCCCGTTATAATGTGCACATGGTCGTTTAACCTACCATCTTTGACTTGCACATGGTCATCTACCTTCCCTCTCGGCCACAAAGATGGTCGTGTCACCTGCCTCCTCTGACGTGCAGATGGCAGAGTCACACGTACCCTCTGACGTGTAGATGGTGGTGTCCCCTCCCCCGTCTGATGTGCAGATGGTCGTGTCACCT
>NW_008397661.1:0-240 GCF_000622305.1 Nannospalax galili
GTGTGTGTGTGTGTGTGTCCCCACAATGTGTAGTGTGGAAGTCAGAGGACAACTTGTAGGAGTTGTTTCTTTTTCCATTATATGGGTCTCAGGGATTAAATTCAGGTTGTCAGGTCTGACAGCAAGCCCCTGTGTCAGCTAAGCCATCTTACCAACCTCTTTCCCTTATTTGTAAAGTGTGTTTTTAAAAATTAAAAATTTTATATGTATGAGTGTATTACCTGCATGTAGGTAGGGGCA
>NW_008397662.1:0-240 GCF_000622305.1 Nannospalax galili
AGACATCACATAATAAAAACTAAGTATATGTTAAGATGTTAGCCTAGAAAACTGAGAAATCACATACTGCCCATCACCATGCATTCACCTTCTTACTATCTTCTGCAACCCCCAAGAATCTGGGGTGCATTTGGGAAGCACAAATATATAATTAAATCAGGAAATCACTCTGTTCATCTTCTGTGACTCTTAATTTTCACAGTTTCTAAAGCAAGAGGTTTATTCTTACTAAGGACTGGT
>NW_008397663.1:0-240 GCF_000622305.1 Nannospalax galili
GACAATGCAATGGAGAATAGCAAGGATTACAGAGTATATGGGCTCCAGTGCATGGGCAGGGAAACTATGGGAGGGTGCCATTTGAGATGTGGGTATTTAGATGAATAGTATTGCTTGGAATGTTCTGTATGAAAAAGAAACAAAAAAATCAACAAATAAAAAAGTGAGTTATATTTGAGAAGAAGCATGAAAATTTGCTCCATGTTAATTAGTAGAGGTGAACCACATTACCATTGAAAT
>NW_008397664.1:0-240 GCF_000622305.1 Nannospalax galili
GACATCACAATGCACCAATGTGACATCACAATGCATAAATATGCCAACAGAATGGCCCCATGTGCCATTATGTTGCTCCAATGTGCCTACAAAATAGTATAATATGAATTCACATTGTTCTTTTGTTCCATCTCAATGCTCATTGTGCCATTGGAATACATCATTGCGTCACGACAATGATCCACTGTGTCGTCAACATAAATATGCAAACACGGTGCTCAATGTCCCCTCACAATCCTT
>NW_008397665.1:0-240 GCF_000622305.1 Nannospalax galili
GTGGAATTTGGTGGGGATATAGTGTTTTGGCTTTCCATTTTATTATTCTTTATTTGTGATTTTGGCATGTGAATTTCTTTTGTTTTTTTGTGATTCTGATATGAGACTTAAGTTGAAATATGCTTCTGTTTGTATTATGGGGGTTCTTAGATCCTTTCCTTGTTGGTTATGTAAAGCTGGTTGGTAACTGGTTTCAGGTTCTCTCAAGTTTTATTTTGGAGGGAACTGATGGCTTCAGAT
>NW_008397666.1:0-240 GCF_000622305.1 Nannospalax galili
CTCAGTAGATGAACTTGCACTGAGGGACATCTGGGGACACTGACTTGACACGTAGACCTTAAATGACAGAATGTATGAATTCCAGTGGGGGGCTATCAGAGGTGCCAGTGGGAAAGGGGTATAAAGAT
Source organism: Nannospalax galili (assembly GCF_000622305.1). NCBI lineage: Eukaryota > Metazoa > Chordata > Mammalia > Rodentia > Spalacidae > Nannospalax > Nannospalax galili. Next base: position 129 of record NW_008397666.1, read on the forward strand.
GATCAAGATTGATTGAGATGTTCTATGTGAAATACATAAAAATTCAATAACAATGTTTTTAAAAATAGAATCCAGGATTATTGATGTTGGATGCCTGCCTTGAATTCCCCTT
>NW_008397667.1:0-240 GCF_000622305.1 Nannospalax galili
CCAAAACATTGGAATTGATGCTCTAGTAGGACGTGGCAATTTTGAGATCCCTCCATGCTCAGGCACAGGGACCTCCCCACTACTTTGAACAAGTACAGCTTTGAGTACTTCATGCTTTTCAAAGTATGCTGACTTGCAGTGATACCAAATTAACTAAATTGATACAAAAACTAGGTGAGTCTTTCTTTCATTTTGTTGAGAGATGCCAACAAAGTATAAATAGAAAGATCAATTATCAGG
>NW_008397668.1:0-240 GCF_000622305.1 Nannospalax galili
AAAACTTTTTAAATCATTTTATCAAAACTCTTTTCAAAGTTTGTTAAATTCTTAAGTGGATTGTGGAAAATAATCATTTCTTTTTCTTTCTTTCTTTTTTTTTTTGTCTTTTGAGACAGGATCTCCTTGTAGCCTCAGAACTCACTGTAGACCAGGCTGGCCTTGAACTCAGAGCTCCTCCTGCCTCTCCCTCCCAAGTGCAGGGATAAAGGGCATGTACCACCACTCCCAGCTAATAAT
>NW_008397669.1:0-240 GCF_000622305.1 Nannospalax galili
AAAGAGAGTAAAGGACAAAGGCAGGCTTCCAGGAGAGGACGGAGAGAGGAGGAGGAAGCAGTTAGGTGGAGAGGAGCAGCTCCGGGTGCAGTGGTGCTCCCCTCAGGTGTGGTGCTCTCACAGGTGAGACGAGGACTGAGAGTGACCCTTGACTTCTATTCTGAGGCAAAAAGACTCCTGCCTCCTCAGCAGGAGCAGATGAGGAAAAGGATAGGTGAGACCTTCTACTCCAGCATGCTT
>NW_008397670.1:0-240 GCF_000622305.1 Nannospalax galili
TCTGAGGACCTTCCCTCAGCTGCAGGGAGGGTGGAGCACTGACTGGAGCTCTGGTTGGCTCTCGGCACTGGTGGATTCCTCACCTCCCCACAGCACCTGTCTGTCCTCTGGGTTTTCCTCCCTGTTGGTCTTTGGTGCTCCAGCATCTCTATGCCCTCCTCAACTCTGGTCTGTTTCTTCCTCTGGCTCTGTCTCTGACTTGCTTGTCCTGTGGATGTGACTTGACTAGGAAAACATCAG
>NW_008397671.1:0-240 GCF_000622305.1 Nannospalax galili
TGTCCCTTTCCGTCCCCTCTCCTCCCTCCAGATACCCACGTTGACTGTCCTTCGGGTCGGGACATCTGGCACCCAGCGTGAGGGCTGGATACGGAGGATCTAGTGTGGGAAGAAGACGGCCCCCAGGGAACGCGTTCCGCAGCAATTCTTCACTCTGTACACGCTGCGGGAACCTGCCTCGGCTACAAACAGAAGTAAGTATCGGCGTCTGATTATGGGACAAGAATTAAGCAGGCACGA
>NW_008397672.1:0-240 GCF_000622305.1 Nannospalax galili
TTAAACCCTAACCCTAACCATAAACTAACCCTGACCCTAACGCTAACCCGAAACCAAACCTAAACCTAACCCTAACCCTAAACCTAACTGTAACTCCAAACCTATGGCTAACTGTAACTCAAACCCTACAAGAAAACATACTGTGCATTTCGTGGAAAAGCAAGCACTTCGTAAAAGATGTGACACATAATTTTCTTAAACAACCTGACTTACATTGATGCCAGTCCTTTTACATACAAC
>NW_008397673.1:0-240 GCF_000622305.1 Nannospalax galili
TATTACATTACATGTGACATCTTAGAGTTTTCTCTAAGATATATGAACTCTTCAGTCATGTGTATTTGGTTATGTTTATAGTATGACACTTGAATTCCCTCCCATTGAGTGGGCTTTTAGTCCAATTACACATCTGTTGATTGGCCCCAAGATAAAAGTGCCACTACTGCACCAATGTTGTGTGCTGTACTGGCCATTGATGTGATTATTTGGTCTTGAAACTGATGTTGGACCACCAAT
>NW_008397674.1:0-240 GCF_000622305.1 Nannospalax galili
ACATACTTGGTTACCCCAGTAGCATAGTTCTACTTAAGGCAGTTTTATAGGTAAATGAAGTGTTTCCCTTTAGTTCCTAAGCCTTCATTTGCAATTCAGCATTTTGTTAGCAATCTGTCTGAGATGTGGTACATACGACCCCTCTTCCTTTTCAGTCCAACTGCACTAGTTGTAATGAAGCCATTCCTCAGGGACATTTTTATGAGCCTCTTCTGAAATAAGAATGTGAGTGTGACCAAA
>NW_008397675.1:0-240 GCF_000622305.1 Nannospalax galili
CACAATCCCCCAATGTGACATCACAATGTGCCATTGTGCCATCACATTGCTTATTCTGCCATCACAATGCACCATTGTGTCATTAAAATGCTCCATTTTTTCATCAATAAGTGAACACAGTGCTCAATGTCTCCTCACAATGCCCTAATGTGACATCCAAATGCTACAATGTGACATTTCAACAGTAATATATGATATCACAATGCTTCAATGTGCAACACTTTAGCCCCATGTGCCATT
>NW_008397676.1:0-240 GCF_000622305.1 Nannospalax galili
AGCAGACCCCAATCTTATCCAAAGAAATATTGACAACTGATTGCTCCTAGATGAGGAATAGCTGACCTTCCTAAAACAAGGACCGCTAGATAGGCTGACTAGATTCACCAGTGTGGGGTCTCTTCCTTCCCTCGTGGGTCATTGACCACTGTTCCATGAGGACAAAGGGAGCAGAAGCGATGAATGGGATCAGGATGGTCAGTGAGCACTGACGGAAGAAAGCCCTTCTGGGGAGGCAGG
>NW_008397677.1:0-240 GCF_000622305.1 Nannospalax galili
TCTTCAGTCCACACTGCAAGGCTGAAGAAGGTGGAAGGATGACAGCAGCAGCTTAGTAGATAGGCTCACAAGCAAGGAGCAAAGCTTGGCAGGCAAAGGCAGCAGTTTTTCCCTCAGTCCTCTTTATATCTGGGCCACTCCTGCTGCCTCCTCCGGGGGCGGGTTTTCTCCCCTCAGTTAATCCTTCAAAAAACAAACAGACCCACCCAGAAGCATGTCTCTTTTTCATTCTATTCACTT
>NW_008397678.1:0-240 GCF_000622305.1 Nannospalax galili
ACACAACCTTGTCTTTCTCGGGTGTGTGGTAGGAATGGGGCAGTACATTAGTATAGAAGGCTGCCCCATAGAAGATGCTCACCACCATAATGTGAGAGGAACAGGTGGCAAAGTCTTTGCACTGGCCCACAGCAGAGCTCATGTGGTGGACGGTGATGAGGATGCGCGTATAGGAGACTGAGATGAAGGATATTGGGATGAGCAGCATCAGCACACAGCAAGCATACATCAAGGTTTCAT
>NW_008397679.1:0-240 GCF_000622305.1 Nannospalax galili
AGAGGGCAGGTGACACGACAATCTGTACGTCAGAGGGGGCAGGTGACACGAATCTCTGCTCGTAAGAGGTAGTAGGTGACAAGACAATCTTTATGGAGAGAGGGAAGGTGACAAGACCATGTGCACGTTAAAGTTGGCAGGTGACATGACCATGTGCACGATTAAGAAGGCAGGTGACCCGACGATGTGCATATCAGAGAGGGCAGTTGACACGACCATATGCACATCAGAAGGGGCAGG
>NW_008397680.1:0-240 GCF_000622305.1 Nannospalax galili
CCCCCCTCCCAACTCACGGAAGCCTAGGAATACTCCAATGGCCTGGGCAGGATTGGACCAGAAACTATTTAGCAGTTTGATGTTAATTTTAAAAGATATACCTCACACTTGTTCCGAACTTATTTCTGAAATTAATAAACATGTTACTAAACTTAAAAACTTCTAGAGGATTTGAAAAGGTTGGAACTTGTGGCCGTCAGCATGGGATGAGTTCATGATGGTACAGGCAGCAGCTGGGGG
>NW_008397681.1:0-240 GCF_000622305.1 Nannospalax galili
TGTGATGTCACAATGGAACATTGTGAAGTCATACTGTAACATTATGATGACACATTGGAGCAGTATGTTGGTACATGAGGTGATAGTGTTGGCACATTTAAGCATTTTGACGTCACATTGGAGCATTGTAGAGTCATACTGTAACAGTGTGATGGCACATTGGAGCAATAGAATGGCACATGGGGCAAGAGTGTTGACAAATTGCAGTTTTGTGACGTCAGATTGTGAAGTAATATTGTT
>NW_008397682.1:0-240 GCF_000622305.1 Nannospalax galili
TTTTTTAAAATTCCAACTGCCAAAATCTGAAGCAAATATGATGAGTGCATTTGGAATGCTGTGAGGGACGACCCAGAGCCGACAAGCTGCGATTAGTGCACACGCACGTACACACACACACACAGACAGAGACACACACAGACACAGACACACAGACACACAGACACACACAGACAGACAGAGACACAGACAGACACACACAGACACACAGACACACAGACACACACAGACACACACAGA
>NW_008397683.1:0-240 GCF_000622305.1 Nannospalax galili
ACTATGTTGGTCTGGATGGAAAGGATCAGGAAGCAGTATTGGTTCCCCAGGCCTCTGGAGCCCCAAGACAAGGAATGGGGCAGGACCCAATCTCGGAGGAGAGACCGGTGGGGGAGATGGGAGGGTGAATGAGGATCGGGGAGTCATGGTGCGGAGGGTGCTATGGCGTTACCCTGGAGAGAGGTCTGTAGGTAGGAGAGAGGCCTGCTGAGGGTCCTGCAGGCCCAGGGAAGCAGAGGG
>NW_008397684.1:0-240 GCF_000622305.1 Nannospalax galili
CTCAGAGGTGCAGATTGTCGAGTCACCTGTCTACTCTCACGTGCAGATGGTAGTGTATCCTGCCCCCTCACACATGCAGATGGTCGTGTCACCTGCCCCTGAGATGTGCAGAAGGTAGTTTCAACTGAACCCTCTGACGTGCACATGGTTGTGTCACCAGCCCTCTCTGTCATAGACGGTCGTTTCACCTGTCCCCTCTGACGTGCTGATGGTTATGTCACCTGATCCTTCTGATGTGCA
>NW_008397685.1:0-240 GCF_000622305.1 Nannospalax galili
AAAAACAAAGACGTAAATTAGCAAAGCTAGTAGGATTCTCTGGTTTTATAAGAAGCATCATTGATTACAATGAGGCTACCATTCCATCAAACAAATTCTGTGTGCTAATCCTGCCTTAATCCTTCATTGCTCCCAAGCTAGTGACTTCCTGATATCTGCTTCTCTCTTTTTAAAACAAGGAGAGTATTTATAAGGGAGAAATGGGAAAAATGGGGATACTTTAAATGGGGAAACCATGGT
>NW_008397686.1:0-240 GCF_000622305.1 Nannospalax galili
GGAGTATTGTGTGGAGGGATTCCTGCTACTGTCTTCTCTAAGTGCTTTTTACCAGAAGCTCCTTCTCCTTTTGAAGATGCATCTGATATTGTAAACCATCTGAGTAATAACCATTCTTGTCCACTTCTCGTCATAGTCTATGGTAATGTTCTGGAATTCTGATATCAGAGGTATCAGCTCAGAATCCTATCATGTTCAGCTTCTCCTCCATAAATTGTGTCCTATTTCTGTGGGCCAGTT
>NW_008397687.1:0-240 GCF_000622305.1 Nannospalax galili
AAGTCAGATCCAGGTGGAGCCAGCCCCGTTCACCTGAGTGTCCAGCTCTTTTGACAGGAACTCACAAACTTGCTGGCCAAGTCCATTGCCAGCATCACGTGGCCAAGTGGGGAGCTGCAGGGTTTCCAAATCTAAATGGTAGGGGAATGAGACCAGGACTTTGGTAAATGGTTCAGCAAATATAAAAGTTTATAAAAATACTTTTTAAAAAATATTTTATTTATTATTTTTATTTTATGG
>NW_008397688.1:0-240 GCF_000622305.1 Nannospalax galili
GAGTTTAAGGACAGCCTGGGCTACTCAGCAAGGTCCTGCCTGTCTCAGTGAAACAAAACAATCATACACCATAAACAGCAGAAACTGGAGCTCAGAGAAGGGCGGGCTTTGCCCCAAGATCACAGAGCTGTTAACTATCTGAGATAGAGAACCCAGTCTCCTCAGCCATCCAGGCCAGCTGGCCTCACCACCCCTGAAAACAAGATGCTTCACTTTCCTCCTTTTGGGAAGAAGTATTTT
>NW_008397689.1:0-237 GCF_000622305.1 Nannospalax galili
AAAAAAAAAAAAAAGAGGGAAGGTCATGATGTGCTTTTGCCGATGCTTTTTATGTTTATGCCCAGAGCTCAGTGCCACTGTCAGCTTTAGTCAGAGAAGTTCCCTTTGGCAATGCAAGGCAGATGCTCATAACTGGTCAAATAACCAAGAATAAATGACTATCGAACACACATACACATCCCTGAATGGGATCTATATCACACACACACACACACACACACACACACACACACACAC
>NW_008397690.1:0-240 GCF_000622305.1 Nannospalax galili
GCATTGTGATGTCACATTGGGGGATTGTGAGGAGACATTGAGCACCGTGTTGGCATACTGGGCATGGTGACGACACAATGAGCATTGTGATGCGACAGTAGAATATTGTGAAGTCATTGTAACGTTGTGATGGCAAATTTGAGCAATATAATGGCACATGAGCTGATAATGTTGGCACAATGGAGCATTGTGATGTCACATTGGAGCACTGTGATGTCACATTGGGGGATTGTGAGGGGA
>NW_008397691.1:0-240 GCF_000622305.1 Nannospalax galili
TTTTCCTTTAATGACAAAGAGGTAAGACTCTTGAACATAGACATGGGGTTTTATTCTAACCTTATTAATATTTGATATTCTGTTCTCTTTGGGGTGAATATATAGAAAAGATGTTATAAAAACTTTCGGGCAATATTTACTGCTATATCTTTCTTTGGTATTTTGGTTGCTATGGGGGACTGAACCTATGGCCTTGTTCTTGCTAAGCAGGTATTCTAACACTTAGATACTGTACTTCTG
>NW_008397692.1:0-240 GCF_000622305.1 Nannospalax galili
CTGGGGCCCCAAGACAAGGAATGGGGCAGGGCCCAAACTTAGAGAGAATGGCAGGTTAGAATTACCCTAGAGAGAGGCCTGCAGGTGGGAGAGAGGCCTACTGTGGGTGGTGCTTCTGGCCAGGCCCAGAAGCAGTGTTCCTGGGGCTTAGAGAAGGCACTAAGTTGGTCTGGATGAAAAGGGTCAGGGAGCAGTATTGGTTCCCCAGGTGTCTGTGGCCCCAAGACCTCCTTAAGGGTT
>NW_008397693.1:0-240 GCF_000622305.1 Nannospalax galili
CTGTACATCCAGTTCTGAGGTTTTGATTCAAGCTTTGTTCTTTGGGTGTCTTCTTGTTTGGTTTAGTTTTGCTTCTGCTATCACTTGCGATTATGACCTTAGGCAAGTCACTTAACTTTACTGAGCCTTGGAATACCTTTTTGGGGGCTAGGCATGCATGACTAAACTGAAATTTTCTCCTATTAGCCTGAATTAGATGTTTGAAGAAAGATAATTAATCCAATTTTAGGAGAATTGGGG
>NW_008397694.1:0-240 GCF_000622305.1 Nannospalax galili
AAACCTAACCCTAATCCAGAACCTAACCCTAACCCTAACCCTAAAAGTAACGTTAAACCTATCCACAAATCTAACCCTAACTTTAACCGTAACCCTCACCCTAATTCTAAAGCTAACTCTCACCATAATCTAATCCAAACCATAACCTTACACTAACCCTCAGCCTAACTCTACCCCTAACTTCACCCGAACCTTATCCAAACCCTAACCCAACTCTAACCCTAACCCTTAAACTAAGGC
>NW_008397695.1:0-240 GCF_000622305.1 Nannospalax galili
CTTTCATTTCTGATAGTTTAAAGGGGCGATGTTGCTGTGTAGGCTCATCATTGTCCCTTGGTGTGGTCTCAAAGATGGGGAAGACAGAGCACGGCAGGACGGGGAAAGCTGCATCTTGTAAGAGATGTTTATTTTTAACCGATAGGCCTTGAAGACCCACAAGCAGTTCTTGTTTTTATTGTTCTAGGGCTAGCTGTTCTTTTAGTCGAGCCACTTCATCTCTCAACTGGGTGACGGGGG
>NW_008397696.1:0-240 GCF_000622305.1 Nannospalax galili
AGAGACACAAAGACAATTTCTATTTTCATTTATATGTGGAACATTCATCCAGTATTACTGAAACATTTGAAACAAAACTTCTAGAAAAATTTGGCAAGTTTTTTTTTACTCTTTTTTCTTAGTAAGGGAACTCCACTGTCATCCTACATTCCCTTAATGAAATTATTGATAAAATATAAATATGTTTTCCTCTGATAGTCAATACTTTTTATTTGGATTCCTTTGTCTTTTTAAAATAAT
>NW_008397697.1:0-240 GCF_000622305.1 Nannospalax galili
CACAATGGAACATCATGAAGTCACATTGTAACATTGTGATGGCACATTGGATCAATATAATGGCACATGGGGTGATAGTGTTAGCACATTTGAGCACTGTGACATCACATTGGAGTATAGTGCTGTCACAATGCAGCATTGTGAAGACATATTTTAACAGAGTGACAGTGCATTGGAGCAATAGAATGCCACATAGGCAATAGTGTTGGCACATTGCAGTATTGTGATGTCACATTGTGA
>NW_008397698.1:0-240 GCF_000622305.1 Nannospalax galili
GCTCCAAATAGTAAGCCTCTCAGCACAAAACTTGTGATGATCCTGTTTGTAAGTTCTGGAGTTTAGCTGGGATTGTTCCACATTGGCTTTCAACTTCCACCAACTCGACACATGATAGGGGCCAGCACCCTGAATGCTGGTGCCTAGTGGTGGCCCTCCAACTTTTCCCTGTGTCCTCAGGGATGTCTCCAGCACCTGCCACCTGCAGCGTGGTCTTGACTCCAGATGGGTTTAGGATGA
>NW_008397699.1:0-240 GCF_000622305.1 Nannospalax galili
AAAAAATTAATATCTGTTAATAACCAGTGGATGAAAATAAAGGCATTTCTATTGAATATCCTCTTTTCTACCTATCACAGAATGAAAAGATTAGATTTCTGACACCCACCCAAGAGGTTCCACATGCGAAACTACTTTCTCCAAAGACAACAAACTTTGCTGATTATGCACTTCAATACAACCTTGCAGACCATGACACATCTTCCTTCCTACCAAATATCCAGGTCCTATCATATCACA
>NW_008397700.1:0-240 GCF_000622305.1 Nannospalax galili
AGGGGAGGTTTTGTTAAGGGCTGTATCACTGTGGAAGGAAAATGTGTAGCTTGCATGCAGGAATAAAACTCCAAAGTCCTCAGACTCTACTCTGTTGATTTTGAGTGTGAAATCTGTCCCTGACCCACTGCCACTTAACCTCTGAGGGACCCCTCTTTCCTGATTAGAAACCCCATAGATCAGGAACCGTGGAGCCTGGCCTGGTTTCTGTTGGTACCAATACAAGTAGGTGTTTCCATC
>NW_008397701.1:0-240 GCF_000622305.1 Nannospalax galili
TTGCAGAGGACCCGGGTTTGAGTCTCAGCACCCACATGGTGGCTACCAACTGTCCATAACTCCAGTTCCAGGAGATCTGACACCTTCTTCTGTCCTCCACAGGCATTGCATGACATGGGTGTACTTAATAGAGGCAGGCAGTACACTCATACACATAAAAATAAAATAATAATTTTTTTTTAAAAAAAGAGGAGCTGGAGAGATGGCTTAGCAGTTAAGAGCACTGACTACTCTTGCAGA
>NW_008397702.1:0-240 GCF_000622305.1 Nannospalax galili
CCCCCCTTTCCACACCCCTTTTGCTTAAACTATATGAGTTGATGCCTGTTACAATAAAGTGAGTTCCTGACTCAACAAGACTCTCGACTTGGTGTGGTTTTTGAGTTGCTGACACTCACCATCCCTCTCAGCCCCCAAGAGAGGAACCTGAGAGGTCCTGGCCTCTCCCCCTGTGCCGTACCTGTCAGAGCTCCTGACAACTTCTGGCCAAAGTTGTTACCAGGATGTGTAGAAAAAGAA
>NW_008397703.1:0-240 GCF_000622305.1 Nannospalax galili
AATTTGGATAAAAAGCCCAGTTTTCAAATTCAAATTTGTGTATGTACATATTATATATATTTGTATTATATACATAGTATTAATACATATTAATATAATGTATTTGTATATTATATAATATATTATATATATATATATACCAGATTCAACCAATTAGACTAAAAGGACCCTAAAATGTACTCCAATGTTTAACAAGTAACTGCAACCATATTTTCTCTAGATAGAAACACCCAAAGATTT
>NW_008397704.1:0-240 GCF_000622305.1 Nannospalax galili
TGTTTTCTCAAGGAACTTGGGGGAATGCCATCCTCTCAATTTTTGGTGGGATACACTACATTTGAGCAAAGATCTCACAGTAGTGTACAAGAACCGGAACATGCATATGTATTCTAGGTATTATTTGGAAATAACACAAAAAGTGTGCTTTCTATTTTTGATTATTTTCTGATAAAAACATCGAATAACATCTGACTTATCTGCAAGACAGACGGAGTTTTCTCTGAATTGACCTTGAAT
>NW_008397705.1:0-240 GCF_000622305.1 Nannospalax galili
TTGAACACACAATTCTCCATAGTACCAACTCAATGTTACAATATGAATTCAAAATGTTCCACTGTGACATTAAAATGCTCCAATGCACCAACACTATTTCCCCATGGGCCGTTATATTGCTCCAACGTGCCATCAAAATTCAACAATATGACTTCAAAATATGACATCACAGTACTGCAGTGTGCCAACACTATTGCCCCATGTGACATTCTATTGCTCCAGTGCACCATCACACTGTTA
>NW_008397706.1:0-240 GCF_000622305.1 Nannospalax galili
GCTGGGCCACTCATTGTTGTGGTTCATAAATTTTATAGCTGGGTGGAACCACTGATTAGTTTCCTCCTTTGGAAGTTTGCAAGTATATTCTGGTATTATGAGAGCTAGTCTTTTGGAAGGAGGCTTCCAGGTCAGTTCCAGCTCAATTCCTCCAAGTTTGTGTCTTAAGTATGTACTCTCTTCAGCAACAGAGTTTTATCTTCAAGTTCTGGATGGCAATTTAGGGCTGTGGCTATATCC
>NW_008397707.1:0-240 GCF_000622305.1 Nannospalax galili
GAGATAAGGAGGGTCACTTCATTCTGATCAAAGGAACAGTTAACCAAAAAGCTATTACAATCCTTAGCATATATACACCAAATTCTAGTGTACCCAAATTCATAAAAACAACACTACAAGACTTTAAGAAACAGATTAACCCCAACTCAGTAATATCAGGGGGCTTCAATACCCCACCGTCTCCATTAAACAGGTCAGCTGGACAAAGAATAAACAGAGAGACATCTGAATTAAATGATA
>NW_008397708.1:0-240 GCF_000622305.1 Nannospalax galili
TTTAGATTCCTTTTGATAGTCTGACCATTTTCACATTAATCCCACAAATCCGTGACTCTTGGAGTTTTTTCCGTCATATGGTGTCTGCATCAATTTCTTTCCTCAGCATTTTACAACTTCATTATGAGTGCCTTTTACTTCCTTGGGTAGACATACCCAAGATTTTTTGGTGGCTGCTATGAGTGAAATTTTTTCCCTGTTTTCTTTCATCATATGTTTGTTGTTTTTATATAGGAAGGC
>NW_008397709.1:0-241 GCF_000622305.1 Nannospalax galili
TGGAATCCAGGCCCCCACTCCTGTTAGCACTGCCACTGAGCTTCATCGTCGTCAGCTTCTGTGCCATGTGAAGTAAGGGCTAAAGTTCCACTTTTTCCTGCTTATGGACATTCGATTATTCCAGCACCATTTGTTGAAAAGAACATTTCTTTCCCTCTGGATTGCCTTGGAGTCTTGACAATAAATCAGTCAATGGTGGGCCAAGATCTGAGTTTGATTCCTAGGACTGTAGAAAAAAAAA
>NW_008397710.1:0-241 GCF_000622305.1 Nannospalax galili
CACCATGTGGAGAGCCTGCCTTGACAGCATGATGACCTGGTACCAGATTCTGCTACTATGTGGAGAGCCCAGAGCAAGGGGGTGAACCTGTAATCAAGACATTAGGGGAAAAGTGAAAGGAAGATGCCTGGGGTTTGCTGTGTGTCAAACTCTGCAGCTGGTGAACCAGTTCAGTGAGAGACTCTATCTGAAAAAAAAGTAGATGGGAAGACCTCATGTGCTCACTGAGTGGTAGAATTAT
>NW_008397711.1:0-241 GCF_000622305.1 Nannospalax galili
TCTGCAATAGGATGAGTTTTGGGGGTATATGCCAAGGAGTCGTATAACTGGATAAAATAGTAGGTTCATTTCATTTTTTAAGGGTTTTCTACACTGCTTTCCATAGGGCTTGAACAAGCTTCCAATCCCACCAGCAGTGGATGAGTGGTCCCCTTTCCCCACGTCCTCTCCAACATTTGTTATCATTTGCTCTCTTGATTGTAGCCCGTCTGACTACAGATGAAATTTTAAAGTGTTTGTA
>NW_008397712.1:0-241 GCF_000622305.1 Nannospalax galili
TGGCTCTAGCCATAATTTAGTTTGCATTTCTTAGTTATAATGTCTCATTAAGGCATCTGTTAAACATCTATACTATTAGTTTAATAGAGGGGGTTCTAATAGAACTGTATTGGAATTGTCCATTTAATTAACCTCATGAGCCTTTAATGGATGTCTTAAATAGACATCATTAACAAAAGCGCTAGACAAATTAAAAATTAAAGTCAATAACGTTCTTGGTAATTTTTCCTGAGCTGTGAAG
>NW_008397713.1:0-240 GCF_000622305.1 Nannospalax galili
ACCAGACTGGGACTGCTGAGGCATCTAGCCTCGTGGACTGAGCTTCCACTGGCTTCTCAGCTTCTCCAGGATGAAGATAGCCATTGTTGAACTACTCAGACCCTAGCATGAAAGCCAATCTAACAAATCCTCTTTTAATGTATATCCGTCTGTTCTGTTCCTCTACAGGATCCTGACTGATGTAGAAGGGATGCTTTTTTCTCCCTCACAGCCCCTTAACTTGCTGGTCCCTTGTTCAAA
>NW_008397714.1:0-241 GCF_000622305.1 Nannospalax galili
ATCAAGAACACATAACATTTACAAACAAACACCAATAAGAGAATCTCAGAAAATATAAAACAAATTTTAATGAACACATAGATACATTTTTATAATAGTCACTGAAGACTCAAACCACAATTTTAATAATGGATAGAACAACTTAAATATGGTCTACAAGGACTTCAAGAAATTGAATATCATTATAAACCAGGCAGATCAGAAACATAACTATTATCAACTGATATCACTCAACTGAACA
>NW_008397715.1:0-241 GCF_000622305.1 Nannospalax galili
TTCCTAGTATATCTATAATGAAGATGAAATTTATAAAGGAGTAATTGGCCAATTATTCTAGATGCCTAATATGTTCCAGATACTTATGAAATATTTTTACACACGTGAGAATTTTTATATGCATTGAGAATTTTGTTTCCTGCTGGAAACCAAACCTTGTACATGCTATCCAAGATCTCTACCACTAAGCAACCTCCAAGTCCTATCAGCTAACTTAATAGCTAATGTCATGATAGGGATC
>NW_008397716.1:0-241 GCF_000622305.1 Nannospalax galili
AAAAAAAAATCCTACTCAGAGTCTGATTTACGAAAACACACCCTGCATAAGTTTTTAAAAACTTCTAATCAGGTAATTTCTAGTGCTGCTTAGGGAATTATACATCACAAATTATTTGTGCTCTGAACAGAACTTCACTGAGTTATTTACCCTCAGATGACATAGTAATACCAAGCAGGGCATGGGTGTCTTGCCTTAACTATTTCATATTTATAGATAATCGTCTTTGGTTCAAAATAAG
>NW_008397717.1:0-241 GCF_000622305.1 Nannospalax galili
CCTGCTTTAGAACCTTCATGCGAACGTGTCTCCGGGTGACGTGTGTGCACCTATCCCCTGACCATCACGTGAAGCACTGTCCACCATCGTACTGTGTTCAGCCACACCAACCTTTCTGCCCCTCAAATTCCCAGATTGGGAATCTGTTCCCAGGTGCCCTCTCTGGTCCCTGCCTTGGGAACCATGAATTTTTTTTCGTGATGTTCAGACCTTCAGAGAGGTCTCCCCTCAATACTCAATC
>NW_008397718.1:0-241 GCF_000622305.1 Nannospalax galili
TTCATTCCCCATGAAGTGAACAGTACAGAGAATTATTTGAAATTGTGTTTAGGGAATGTGTTATAAATCTGCCAATGAGTCAGGCGTGGCACCAGACATGCCTTTAGTCCCAGCATTCAAGAGATAGAGGTAGGTGGATCTCTGTGAGATAGAGGGCAGCCTGGTCTATGTAGTGAGTTCCAGGTCAGCTTGGGGCTACAGGGAGACCCTGTCTGAAAAAGACAAAAAAAAAAAAAAAAAG
>NW_008397719.1:0-241 GCF_000622305.1 Nannospalax galili
TTGACACAACAAAATTCTTCATGGATTCCTATGACAATGCATCAGTCCAGGGAAAGCAGTCCTGCTCAAGGATTGATTCTGGAATTTTTCAAAAAGTTTCTGTGGCATGGTAAACGCATGATTGGCCTGATAATTGCTGCTATTTTAGGTCTTCTTGCCTTGGCTGCTACTACAACTACCGCTGGTGTGGCATGCTCCCTTACAAGGTAAAATTGTGGCTTTACACAGCGGATTTCAATGG
>NW_008397720.1:0-241 GCF_000622305.1 Nannospalax galili
CTGCTGGAACTGAGGAAGGACAGGACACCTCCGCAGGGACTGCCCAAACAACGGAACTTGTCCCAAGACCCGCTGCCCCAAATGCAAAATGGAATTTCATCAGGCAAAAGATTGTAGGTCATGACCCCAATCGGACTCGGCGCCTTTAAACTCGACTCAGGGTGCCCCTCAGCCCTTCAAGTAAGGGGGAGAATGAGACAGGTTTTATGGACCCTTCTGATTCTTAATCACTTTCCCAATG
>NW_008397721.1:0-241 GCF_000622305.1 Nannospalax galili
CAGCCTGGACTTAAAAAGGACTATATTTAATCCCAGATGGACGGGATCCAAACCATATAAACTAATGTGTTTGGCCCTCTGCCTATTGGCACTGTAGGACACATATTAGGAAGAAGTTCTAATTATAAGAAAAATTTTGAAATAATACTTGGAGTCCTTGATTTGGACTCCATGGGGGAATTTAAGATAAAAATTAGGCCACTAAAAGAGACAATTCAAATACATAAAAATCAGAGAATAG
>NW_008397722.1:0-241 GCF_000622305.1 Nannospalax galili
CAGGAATCCATAAAGAATTCCTTTGAGTCAAAATCATAACAGAGTCAAAAGTGGGTTTAAAGGCTATAGAGTTGCTAAGACAAGTATACAAATGACAATTTTGACAAGACAGGTTCATGTCCTGAATGACCACTGTCCTACTCTTTTATGCCTGAAATTTTGGACTTTTTGCACCACCTGGCGCCCACCATTCTACATCTCTGGACTTTGGCTATGATGCATCCCTGCCCTATTTGATTGC
>NW_008397723.1:0-241 GCF_000622305.1 Nannospalax galili
GGGTGAATCTGTGTACCTCTCTTCTCTTCGTTCTTCTCCCTTACTCTCCCCTGGCCCTCAGAATATTAGAATACCAGAAATGGGATTTTTGAGAAACCAACAATTATCAATCAAGCATAATTAATTGAAATTAAATAGTGACAGGCAAATGGGTGACAGAGGTCTTTAGACATCAGTTTACACATAAAATTATAATGTGTTTTATAGGATACTCCCTTTTGTATCAAGAAAATAAAAACAA
>NW_008397724.1:0-241 GCF_000622305.1 Nannospalax galili
TAGGAGGGGCATCTATGAAGATGTGTCCACACAGCTATTATTGATACGGGCTGGGCTGGGCTGGACTGGACTGAGCATCCATGTAGCTGTGGTCCACCCCTGTAATTGATCAGGGGTTGGGCTTGGCTGGGCTGGACTGAACTTCAATGTAGGTGTGACCACATGTCTGTAATTGATGCTGGGCTGGGCACAGCTTCCTTGGGCTGGGCTGGGCATCCATATAGGTGTGCCTTCAAACCTG
>NW_008397725.1:0-241 GCF_000622305.1 Nannospalax galili
TAATTTCAGTTTGATGGAATAGGCTAACAGCAAGACTGTTAGAAGTTTCTATTGACTGAAACTCAGAGCCTCAGCTGCCTCTCACTTGAGTAATACCCTTGCATGCTCATTCCTAGTCCTTACGTGTTTGGGATCACAGCGGTACCAGGCAAATGTCTATGGTTTTCCTCTTTGGTACTTGGCCATTAGATTGAACATCCATCACATATTAAGGCCATCATGGTGACTGAAGTGACTGTGT
>NW_008397726.1:0-241 GCF_000622305.1 Nannospalax galili
GGAGATGTGAGTTCATTAGCATCCTGCCTTCTTCTGTCCTAGGAATCTACATGAATAAACCACAGCTGTTGACTCTTCCCACCCCTATGGTGACTTCAGTACAGAACCTGACCCTCCATGGTGTGTCACGAGAAGGATCTGACAGGCTCGTTCTGACCGAAGGAGAACAGAAACTCTCCATGTCTTAGATTCACAGCATTCACCCCTTTGGAAATCCCAGGCTCTGTTCACCTTGGGCCCT
>NW_008397727.1:0-241 GCF_000622305.1 Nannospalax galili
CCACTCTGAATTGCTAAATCATAAATCTCCACACTGAAGAGAGTGTAGCGTGCGTTCAACAATTCATTACGCACAGGAGACAAACACAAGGCTCTGTGTTTTAAAACATTCTTAGCAGGATTCAGTTCTTAAAGGGCACAGGAAGTGACCAAAAGGAGAAGCACAAACTGGTTCTTCATATATTTCTCAGTCAGTATGTCACTGCACCCCGGTTAAATTTTGATGTGGCCAGTCAATGCTC
>NW_008397728.1:0-241 GCF_000622305.1 Nannospalax galili
CTGTGACCTCAGCACTCTGAGAGCGGGCTGAAGTATGAGGACCGCGAGTTCAAGACCAGCCTGAGCTGCAGAGCGGGACTGTCTCAAAACAAAAGGACCTGCGAGATGGCTCAGCGAGTAAAGGCGGTTGCCTTCAAGCCTGATGACCTGAGTTTGAGCCCTGGGACCCATGTCCTAGGAGAAAACCAACTCTTGCAAGTTATCCTCTGACCTCCACAGGCACCGTTCCACTGCGCACATT
>NW_008397729.1:0-241 GCF_000622305.1 Nannospalax galili
ATGAGTGTTTTACCTGCATGTATGTACGTGTACAATGCATGTACAATGCCTACAGAGGCCAAAAGAGTGCGGCATCTGATCCAATGGAACTGTAGTTACAGACAGTTATTAAACCACCACGTGGTGCTGGGAATTGAACCCGAGTCTTCTGGAAGAATCAAGTGTTCTTAACCATGAGCCATCTCTCCATCCCCATTAAACAAATTTTAAAAAGAATTATGGGCCGGGCGTGGTAGTGCAC
>NW_008397730.1:0-241 GCF_000622305.1 Nannospalax galili
CTGAATCCCCTCAGTGATGGGCTGTTGCCTGAAAGTGTTAACTGAAAATAAACCCTTTCCTCCCTCAAGTTGTTTTTGAACATGGTGTCTATCACAGCAACAGAAAATCAATGTACAACAAAGGGCAAAGTAGAAACTCACCAAAACATGGAAAAGGTAAAACTACAGTGGGTCGAAAGTTGTAACAATAAGATTTATGCAAGCTGGAAGTAAAACACTGAGAACATGACAAGCTCCCCAG
>NW_008397731.1:0-241 GCF_000622305.1 Nannospalax galili
CCGCTGAGCCACCTCATCCAGATTTTAAAATGCAGCCTTTGACAACTGATTACTGCTGGGCGAGAGAGACAGAGTTGGTCTCCTTAAAGGGAGTGACACTAGCTGGGTTGACTCACACTAGCTAGGTTGACTCACACATTTGGAGACACATAAACTTGACTCGATAGGCCTTAATATATATGACAGAATACATGAAACCCAGTGTGGGAGTGCAGAGAGGGGAGGGTTTCAGATGGGGGGG
>NW_008397732.1:0-241 GCF_000622305.1 Nannospalax galili
CAGCTGGGTAAGGTTGGTGATTAATTTTCTTTTCCAGTAGCATACATAGCATCGTCCAGCACTATTAAAGCTAACCAGTGGAGATTAAACATTGAGGTCACTACTAGATTGATTTCTCCTTTTCTGCTCTACAACTCATATATGTAATGTCTTCAATAATAGGGTCTTACTGTCAAGTTCTGTTGGGTATCCAAGAGCAGGGGCAATGACCAGTATTTTATGAGGGTCTATGGGACTCCTG
>NW_008397733.1:0-241 GCF_000622305.1 Nannospalax galili
ATTGGACGGTTCCCATCTACGAAGGCCTCAGGCCAAAGATAAACATCTTCATGGGGGAAAATGATTTCACTGTCTCATTGATACTGGAGCAGATCATACCGTACTTAGAAAGGAGGAGGTACTTAGTACATGGCCTCTAAAACCCTGCGCACAATTTTGGGCGTGGGCGGGCTTGCTAGCTCCGAGGAGTTGCAGGGGCTGATAGAGTGGAGGGACGCAAATGAATTTAGAGGTGAGATCC
>NW_008397734.1:0-241 GCF_000622305.1 Nannospalax galili
GGTGATGGTGATGGTGGTGATGGTGGTGGTGATGGTGATGATGGTGATGGTAATAACAGTGATGGGATGATAGTGATGATAGTAATAATGGCAATGATGATGGTGATTATGTTGATGGTGAGGTGAGGATGGTGATGGTGATGATGAGGATGATCACAATGGGAATAATGATGCTGACAGAGGCTGCAGGGATGGCTCAGCGGTTAAGAACACTGGTTGCTCTTGCAGAAGACCTGGGTTC
>NW_008397735.1:0-240 GCF_000622305.1 Nannospalax galili
CCACCTGCCCCCTGTGACGAGCAGATGGTCATGTCACCTGCCCCCTCTGACATGTAGATTGTCGTGGCACCTGCCTTCTCTCATGTACACATGGTCGTGTCACCTGCCCTTTCTGACGTGCACATCGTGGCGTTAGCTGCCCACTTTGACTTGCACATTGTCGTGTCACCTGCCCTCTCTGTCATAAAGTTGGTCGTGACACCTGCCCACTCTGACGAGCAGATGGTCGTGTCACCTGCC
>NW_008397736.1:0-241 GCF_000622305.1 Nannospalax galili
TATATGGTGATGCACCTCCTCCCTGGCTCTTACAATCTTTCTGCCTGCCTCTCCTCTTCTGCAATGGCCCCTGAACCCTGGGTAGGTAAAGTTTAGTATAGGAGTCCTGTCCAAGGGCCAGCATTCTCCAGACTTTTATTCTCTATACTTTGACTATTTGTGAGCTTTTGTGTTCCTGGTCTTCTGTTGCATGAAGGAGCTTCATTAATGAGAGCTGAGATATTCATTATTGTCTTCTTTA
>NW_008397737.1:0-241 GCF_000622305.1 Nannospalax galili
GGTATTAGCAAGGTAATTTTGGAAACACTGAATGATCACTGGAAGGTATGGTTAAGCAGATATGTATATTCTAGGATATCTGTTTAAGCAATGAATGCTATCAAATCATGAGAAACGCTGGCACCAGGGGAGTGCTCAACAAGCAATACACTCACCTACTTCTCCACTAACCAATTCACCAAGTTGTTCATCAACTCCTGAGCACACTTGGGAGATTATCTCATTCTGAATGTCCACAATT
>NW_008397738.1:0-241 GCF_000622305.1 Nannospalax galili
ACATTACAGTTACGCCTGAATAAAAACAGCCTGACTCTTAAGCATCCCTTTTAAGCCAAGAGCAGCTTGGAACTGCTGAGACCTGCTCCTTCAGAACTCTCTTGAACCTGTGCTCCCAAAGGGGCTTAATCTTTGTTTTATTGCAACAGAAAATTGAGCCTGAAATGAGGAAGTAAAAATCAGACCCTTATTAGAGATTTTTTTATTTTGATTGTATTTAGTTTTAATTATTTTCACATTA
>NW_008397739.1:0-241 GCF_000622305.1 Nannospalax galili
TTGCTAGTAGAGATGGATGATGATGCACGACGGTTCTTATCCAGGAAGAGTTGTAATCAGTAGGACCTTTTCTTGAGCTTCAGGTTTCTCTGAAGCTTTTCGTTTTACTATCAAATGAAATTGCTGAACCTAGTCTACTTTCCCTTTCACAGAACTCCTATGACAATATGCTAGATAAAGAAAAGACCTGGGATCCTTGAACTGGGGAACTAATTCTCATTACATTTTCTAAAAAGCCTGG
>NW_008397740.1:0-241 GCF_000622305.1 Nannospalax galili
TTTCTGTTTGATACATCTCATAGCAAAAATGATATATAGCCTATTATATTTCTCCTGTAATTCATTTATGCAGGAAAGTACAATGGTCAACCAAATTATGATATGGTCAGACCAATTCCTTAAATATAATAAAATCCATTTTCTCTTGTTCTTTTGAAGAACCATAGAAAATATGTCAAATTGTCATTTTTTTTATAAATATCTTGGTTCATATTGACAAGTAACCATATTGGCTACACAT
>NW_008397741.1:0-241 GCF_000622305.1 Nannospalax galili
CTCTGTCACTTTGAAAGACAACCAAAGGAGTTGAAATTAAAGAGGAAAAAATGGTCAAAAAGGGTAATGACCTGAATCAAGATTAAGAACTTTCAAGAAACTTTTGACCAGTATTTTGATAAGTGCTCCAACTATCCCTGTGAGATAGGTTTTATTATATATGCACAGTTTAAAGATAAGGAAACTTAGGCTCAAATAGGTTAACTGAATCCAGCTCAGGAAGTGCTAAGCAATCAAATGT
>NW_008397742.1:0-241 GCF_000622305.1 Nannospalax galili
AATACTCAATGATCCTTCAAAATTCTCCAGGGTGCCATTACAATGCTCCAAGGTAACACCAAAATGCTCCACTGTGTCATCACAATACTCCAATGTGCCATCACAGTGCAACAGTGTGTCATTACAATGTCCCTACGTGCGGTTCCAATGTCCCAATGAATATGAATTTTCAATGCTCCATTGTGACATTACAATGTTCAGTGTGTATAACAATGAGACACTGTGTCACCACAATGCTCCA
>NW_008397743.1:0-241 GCF_000622305.1 Nannospalax galili
AGCTTTTGTAATTTCATGCAACAGTTTTTAATCAGTTTAGACCCCCTCCCCGATCCACACCTCCCCCATTCCCCACCACACCTCATGTATTCCGCCATACATGTTAAGTCCTATCCATTCAGGCATTTGTACCCAGATTACACTGAAACACTAAAAAAATTCAGTTCACTGATAATTTTATTTTACCTCTACCAGTGGATCTGTCAAACAAATTATTTCTTTTTAAAAAAATATTTTATTT
>NW_008397744.1:0-241 GCF_000622305.1 Nannospalax galili
AGACAGAGACAGAGAGATCAAGATCTCTGAGCACCTTGAGGCAAAGCATGAAGCTGCCCCAAATGAGGACGGCTGGCAAACTCTCAGCAACTAGAAGAGGCCTGGAGCCAATGCTGTCCCCAACCCTTGAGAGTGCATGCCTGGCCAACTCTTCGATCTTGGACTTCTGGCCTCCAGAACTGTGAGACACTTCTCTGGTCAAAGTCCCAGTCTGCCAGACTTTGCTAAGATGACCCAGGCA
>NW_008397745.1:0-241 GCF_000622305.1 Nannospalax galili
GTAAATGTAAAGAAAGAGAAATGGACAACCTTGTGTTCAGTTGATTGGCCCCCCTTCAATGTCGGATGGTCCCCTGAAGGGAATTTTAACCTGAGTTTGATTTCCAGGGCAGAGGACCATGTCTTCTGCCCACAGATGGGCCAACAGGAACGGATCCCATACATGGTGACCTGGCGAGGCCTCATCGAATGACCTGATGGCTCCCCAGCCTGGGTCAAGTCCTTCCTTCCCCTGATTAATC
>NW_008397746.1:0-241 GCF_000622305.1 Nannospalax galili
GGTAAGAATACCATTTTACATTACCTTAGTATATTAAGGAACACATGTGTTTTGGTATTGATGTTCTGTGATTTAGAATAATATAAAGGAAGAGCATGATGTATAAATCTGGCATTATTCATATACACTAAATGACAAACTAATGTTTCAGGAATTCTAATTCATCATAAATTTTCCTTGACTACATTTTAGGAAACAAATGTGAAGATGAGAATATTGAAGACCATTATAAAAGCTGTGG
>NW_008397747.1:0-241 GCF_000622305.1 Nannospalax galili
ATTTACTTAAGAATTTGTGCTGTGATAAGTGGAATCTCCAAGCACAACTACAAAGCCAACAGTTACCACCACAATTCCCTGTGCTTGTTGAAATGCTTTGCTAACGATCTGTCCTAATAGATTTCCTGATGTTCTGCGCCTTCACTAGCAGATGTAAAACAAATCAACATAGGTGTCTTCCCTTAAAGGGAATTAGAAGTCTATTGATTTCCGGGTTTGGAATATAAAGAATGTTCTAGTC
>NW_008397748.1:0-241 GCF_000622305.1 Nannospalax galili
TGGAGGCTAGCCAGAGAGTAGTGAAGGGGAAAGGGGAGAGAGAGAGGGGGAAAGAGAGTAGAAAGGAATGGGAGTGGGGAGAGAGATAGAGGGTGGAAGTGTACCTTAATTCCGAATCAGTGGTGTTCGCAGCGGCCAATAATGACAAGCGAGTCTGAAGTAAGAGCCGGGTTTTGGCACCATTTGATAAGTAAAAGGTTGGGGTGGAGAGTGAGTGAATGGAGGAGGCACCGAGGCACAG
>NW_008397749.1:0-241 GCF_000622305.1 Nannospalax galili
GTGTGTGTGTGTGAGAACATCCTAGGTAAAAGAGAAAGAAAAGTCAATTAAAGTACTTTCCTGAAATCAAGGAAATAAGCAATTAAACAGGACGATTGAAATGAAGCATTGCTTAGAGATATCCAATCCCCCCCGAGGATGAATTAAACTCCCAGTGTGTGTCTTAGAACTAAACTAAAAAGTAATAAAGGGGGTTGGAGAGATGGATCAGTGGTTAAGAGCATCGGCTGCTCTCACAGAG
>NW_008397750.1:0-241 GCF_000622305.1 Nannospalax galili
GTTTCTAGAAAACCAAGTAAAGGTGCATGGCCTCTAAGTGACACAGAATATGAAGCTTGTTGTACTTAAAATAGTTTTCCCCCTAATAAAATGCTTGCATACATCTTTAATGTTTTATACATTGGAGAGACCAGCAAATCCAATTTTCTTGCCCTAGTCAAAGAGATGTTAACTTCTAAAATCCAGCATAAGAGAAAGCTAACAATTTCATACAAGGGTCTTCTTTAAAAAAATTTTTTTT
>NW_008397751.1:0-241 GCF_000622305.1 Nannospalax galili
AAGAGGTACAAATTCCCTCATGAAAACCATACAGAAACTACTTTGGAATTAGATGGGATAACTCAGAGCAGACCATGACTTCTGTTGAAAACAAGAAAAGCTAAAAAAAATGAAGTATTCTTTCAAATATATTTAGGTGAAAAAACAATGAAGGCTACAGATATTATTAAGTTATTGGAGGGGCAACCCCTTCAAACTGGACTTAAGGTATGCACCTCATGTTTTCATTAAGCATTTCAAG
>NW_008397752.1:0-241 GCF_000622305.1 Nannospalax galili
CATATCTCTGTGGAGGATTTGAGGACTGTTATCTCTCCTTTTAAGCTTTTTCCTAATGTCTGGGGCCAACTAAGAGATAAAGTGAGAGTTAAGGACTAACATGCCTGCCTTGGAGGCAGGGTCTAACATTGTAAACTGAAGGAGAACCTCCATGAGCTGAGGAAGGAACTCTGCAGGGTTCTCAGAGGGACATTGGGTAATCTCCCTCAGCTTACCAAAGTTGATAACTTTGTGGGAAGCC
>NW_008397753.1:0-241 GCF_000622305.1 Nannospalax galili
GGCCTTTTGTGTTCCTGGCCCTCCGTCATGAGGGAGCTTCATTGATGAGAACTGAAAGATACATTAGTGTTCTCTTCATCACTTGTTCTATGTCCTGTGAGTCTTAGGTGTGGAGGTTGCATACTATATGTGCCACTTAGGCTTGGGCAATTCACAGGCAATCTCTGTGTGACCAGTGGTGTAACTCTGTGATAATCTGTCTGTAGAAGCTACTTCAATGGGTGATGACTGGGATATGTGC
>NW_008397754.1:0-241 GCF_000622305.1 Nannospalax galili
GATTCAGTTTTCCCAGTGCCAGACAATGATAATCATGCTGAAACAAGGACTGACAACTGTCCTAACCAAAACCTGGAAGCGTCCATAATAAGTTTATTAGTTGTTAATATATATATTTTTTTTTCTTTAAAACAACCTGACTTTTTTGCCACAGGGTCTCCCTGTGGTCCCAGTTGGACTGGAACTCCCTATATAGACCAGGCTGGCCTCGATCTGCCTCCCAAGTGCTGAGATTAAAGCT
>NW_008397755.1:0-241 GCF_000622305.1 Nannospalax galili
CTCCAGTTAGTTAAAGGAAAATAAAACTTTTTATTTTTAAAAAAACTTAAGAATCATAACAATAATTCATTAATAAGCAATATTTCATAAGAATGTATTGCTTTCCATGCTCCATGTGTAAAACTGTATAAACTCCCTTAACACCATTCAGTTTAATCACATCAATTTCTTAAATTCAGGCAAATTCAACATAATGCCTTCTCCAAAGGAGGCAAATGCCAGGGACCCATTTCTACTTCTG
>NW_008397756.1:0-241 GCF_000622305.1 Nannospalax galili
GGGATGGCTAATTCACATGCAGTATTTGTTATCTACTGATTACTCACTAATGACTGGGTTTCCCCAAGTTGTGTGTCCACACTAGCATGCAACCTTCCTTAGAAATACCCTCAGCAACACACCAATGACACTTTTGTGGTTTTCTATCCCTCTTTAGATAATCTTGAACTGACACAAATTATTCATCTCATCCAGGCAAGGTTTTTTTCGTCTGTCATTTATGAATCTTTTGATCTTGTTT
>NW_008397757.1:0-241 GCF_000622305.1 Nannospalax galili
ACTGAAAAAACAATTACAGTTCTAGACATTTGTGGATATTATGTGGTTTCTCTCTCTGGTCAGAAACCACATTTAAAAAGTTCCTGAGACTTTTACTGTCACTGATTTGGCGAGACATTTAGAAAATAAATTCTTTCAAAAAATGATCCATGAAGCATGGTGCCCCATGAACAGGACCCCATACACCATGCACTGTGCAGTCAAAATTGATAGACACTTTTATTGTTCTTAGTAACAAAGG
>NW_008397758.1:0-241 GCF_000622305.1 Nannospalax galili
ACTTGTATGGCCTTGATCTCACAGAGATTCTCCCGCCTCTGCCTCCTGATTCCTGGGATTAAAGGAATGTGCCACTGTGACCTGTGACAAAATCCTTTTGAAAATGAGATTTTTTTAAAACTCATTGCTTTTTCAATCTATTTTTAAAGTTTATTTTTAATTATAAGTGTGTGTGCTTGTCTTTGTGTGAGTATGTGCACATGAGTGCAGTGCCCCCAGATTCCGAAAGTGGGCATTGAAT
>NW_008397759.1:0-241 GCF_000622305.1 Nannospalax galili
GCAAGCACTACTTGTTCTGGTACAGCAAAAGCCAGAGCAGACCATCAAGGCCCTCGTTAGACACGCTTCTGTCAGGGTTGATGGAGTCTCCACCAGGTTCAGTGGCAGCGGTCCTGGGGCAGAATTCACCCTCACTATTATAAACCTTGACCCTGAGGACTTTGTAACTTATAACTGTCTTCAAACACTGAAGAGCCCTCCCACAGTGGTTGACTCCAGAACAAATACCCTCACTAGGGGG
>NW_008397760.1:0-241 GCF_000622305.1 Nannospalax galili
CAACAATTTAAATGTATTATTTTTATCGAATTTTTGTGCATTTTGTACAAAACATCTTAATCATCTTTATAACTCCTCCTCTTCCCCGACTTGGACCACCCTCCCCATATCCTGCCCCACCAGGTTGCATGTATTCCGTCATAAAAGTTAAGGCCTATCAAGTCAAGTTACTGTACCTAGACATCCCTCAGTACAAGTTCATCCACTGGGGTTTAGTCAGCCTTCTAGAGTCTCTCCCTTA
>NW_008397761.1:0-241 GCF_000622305.1 Nannospalax galili
CTCTATCTCCAACTCTCCTGTTCTGGTCAGCATGAGCAGTCTTTAAACAAAAACCTTCTGCTTTCATAGTCTTCAGCTAGGACCCACCACCTTCTGGGGCCTATGTATAAAACCTATTTAAGCCAACATACAAGTTCATGTATGACCAGCCAGTTCCTGGCCCCAGCTAGGCTAGGTTCATAACACCTCACCATCTTGCCTGTTCCCTTACTTCCTGTTCCTACATGAATTCCTAGGCATC
>NW_008397762.1:0-241 GCF_000622305.1 Nannospalax galili
TTATTGAACCAAAATTTCTAAAGCCAGAAGGGCTGGAAAGATATATTCTAACAGACAACATTGGTGCATGATGATAAGGAAACAGAATCCTCCAGCCTCTGGGACCTTGCACATATGAACTTACAGTAATGGTGTCAGCACACACAAGACTCATGTAAACTCAGTCAGACAAAAACCCAGCATACAACCGGGGAAAGGGGCAGGAGGCCCCGACCTTAACTGAAGAACGATTGACAATTGA
>NW_008397763.1:0-241 GCF_000622305.1 Nannospalax galili
GTGTCACGTAGGGTTGGACAATTCATGGACAATTAAATCTCTGTGTGTGACTAGTTGTGAAACTTTGTAAAAGTCTCTGTCGCAAAAAAACAAAACTTATTTAATGTGTGGTGACTGGCATACTTGTCTGTAAATGCAAAGATATGTATTTAGAACATAGTAAGAAATTACATTTGTCTAGGCATGTGACACAGCCTTGGGGTTTTCTCTAAGACCTTTGACCTGGAGAGCCATATGTATT
>NW_008397764.1:0-241 GCF_000622305.1 Nannospalax galili
CTTCTTGCCTCTCTGGGTGCAAAGCCTCAGATTCTTTCCATGACCCCTTCACTCCTGGGGTCTTAACTGCAATTGAAGCTGCACTTTCACCTATGGCCCTTCCTGGCATCTGCGTGCCAAGCCTCAGCTGCTCTCTGTGACCCCTTCATGCATTCAACAGCAGAACCATGCAGGAGACTCTTACACATTGCCAAGTCCTGCTTCTAGCTTGAGATAGAGGCTTGGGTCCCCTCTGTGTGCT
>NW_008397765.1:0-241 GCF_000622305.1 Nannospalax galili
TTTAACTCACTCCTTCCTGGTTATGCCCACCTGTCCAACTCACTTACTTGGCAGAGATCTCATGCAAAAGCTCTCCTTATTTCTCTCCTCTTCTCCCTTTCTCCTTTCACCTGTACCTCCCCCTCCCCAAGCCAGATCATGGCCCCTTCCCTCTTCCAAAGTAAATCCCAAGGTCTGGGACACCTCAGCTCCAGGACTGGCCTCTCATCACACTCCTATCCACATTTCCTTGAAGGACCCC
>NW_008397766.1:0-241 GCF_000622305.1 Nannospalax galili
AATTTCTCTGGTGGAAGAAATTTAAGACAGCCTAATGTAGAAATGGTGGTGTGGATATTAATGGTGGATATTATGGAGAGTAACAGTGAAAAAGAGAAAATGGGGCAGAAAGAAAAACAATTTGGATTGAAAAAGAAGACTAAGAAGATAAATGTTGGAACCTTGGTATGTGCTGGAGAGGATCCCTTTGATAAGGAGATCAAAGTGATTAAGGAGGGGCCTAGAGATTCAGACTTAAACA
>NW_008397767.1:0-241 GCF_000622305.1 Nannospalax galili
GATCAGTGGCTACACACTGAGGAATATGACTCCCCTCCTCCAGCACCATTACCTTCCTATAACTCCTCAAGGAGGAGTGGGTCCTCGTGAGCCCCTCCCCCATCCATGATGGACCTAGCCTTATGTAAGCCTTCTGCAGGTAACCACTGCTGCTGTGAGTACTTGAGGACAGCTACCATGTCTTGTCCCTTTCACAACATTCCTTCCCATCCTCTGGCTCTTACATTCTTTTCCCTCCTCT
>NW_008397768.1:0-241 GCF_000622305.1 Nannospalax galili
ACACAGCATCATTAAATATTGTTCACCAGAAGCCTATAATGTATTTGTAACCAAAATAGGAAATATACAATTTGCTATTTTAAGGAAAGAAAAGTCCAGAGTTTACTAACCGTTGTTAATCCCTATGGAACTTTGTCTTTAGCTGTGTGTAGAAATGATTCTTCTTCAAGTTGGGTGTGGTGGCTTACACCTTAATCCCAGCACTCAGGACGTAGAAACAGGCAGATCTCTGTAAGGTCAA
>NW_008397769.1:0-241 GCF_000622305.1 Nannospalax galili
AATACTTATATGTCTGTTGGTGAAAAAGCAATGGTCGCTATGCTGTCATTCCACCTACTTTCAACATGAACACAAGTGCCAATATCTAGTTAATGATTATTGAAAATGAAGATGCATGGTTTTTATTCTCACTCAAGTTCACAGATGTTCCCATTTTCTACCCATGAACTCCTTTGATGTTTTTAGACTAAAGCTTAAGAACTTCTGTTAAAATGAGAAAATATTAACTGTTTCTGCCACC
>NW_008397770.1:0-241 GCF_000622305.1 Nannospalax galili
GGGTGGGGCTTCTCCCTGAGCCACCTTCCCCAAACTGGGCCTTTTCATCTGCCCTGGAGCCGGTTGTGGTGCACAGCCAAAGGTGGTTTTGTGGTTTTTTTGTGTGTGTTTTTTTTAAATGCGCCCGGCAGCCATAGCTGCCAGTCACCGGCCAGGGGGCAGTCCCCACCCGGCTTTCCCATGAGCCCCTGACTACTGGAGGTCGCTGGCTGGGGGCGGCCTGAGCACACACATTTGTTCA
>NW_008397771.1:0-241 GCF_000622305.1 Nannospalax galili
GTGGAGCTACTGGATTTGGTGTTTGTCTTGCTGGTTTTCAGTCTTGTTTTGATCTGGTATCTCCTCACTATGCCTCTATTCCTCCCTTTTGGAATGGGGATGTGTATTCAGTTACACTCTATGTTGGGAGCATGTAATTTGTCTTTTGATTTTACAGGGGCATACAATTAAGCAATTTCCCTGACTCTCAAGAGACTTTGGACTATGGACTTTTGAGCAGTATTGAGACCGGGAAAGACTA
>NW_008397772.1:0-241 GCF_000622305.1 Nannospalax galili
GGAAGGATTCATATTAGCTCATAGTTTAAAGGTATAGTCTGTTATGCTGAAAAGGGCATGATGGTGAGAGGGGCTCTACCTGTGATAGCAGGAGCATGAGAGAGCCAGTCGCATTGCTTCTTCAGGTAGGAAGCAGAGATAGACCAATGCTAGTGCTTAGGACACTTTCTTCTTTTCAAATCAGGCTGGAACAGAGTCTAGTGTATGTTTCCACCATCATGCAGGGTGGGTCTTCCCACCT
>NW_008397773.1:0-241 GCF_000622305.1 Nannospalax galili
AGATACAAGGACCCCCAGGCCTCTCTCCAACCAGCAGGCTTCTCTCTCTGGGGTAAGTCTATTGGGCCCTCCACGCCTTGACTACCCCAGCCTCACTCACCCTCCCATCTTCCTTAACGGTCTCTCTTCCTAGCTTGGGTGCTGTCCCATTCCTTGTCTTGGTGCCCTAGCACCTGGGGAACCAACACTGGTTTCCTGATCCTGTGCATCCAGATCAACTCAGTCCCATCTCAGGTCCCCA
>NW_008397774.1:0-241 GCF_000622305.1 Nannospalax galili
TTCATTGAATGTGTCAGGCAGTTTCCTGGCCAGGAAAGCCACAATGAAGCTCACCAGAGCCAGGGAGCCCAGGTATCCTGGGACACAGCAAAAGGGAGTGAGCCCTTGTTGCACACAATGATGCGTCTATGTTGAGTGTGCATCTGTGTCAACAAAAGGTAGACGTTCCCATTCGGATGCCAGAGAGTGAGTAGGATGAGGGTACCATAGGGGATCATGAATTTAGGTGCCCCTGATACCA
>NW_008397775.1:0-241 GCF_000622305.1 Nannospalax galili
GTGGACATATCTTTTTGGTTTCTCATCTGCCCCTGGGTATACTACCACTCCTGCTCCAAATCTGCCCCCATCAGTGAAAATATTGTAGGCTTATATTAAGTGTTCCCTCAGCACCGGGATTTGGCGAGCGCTGCTGCCGGTGGGGCTGTAGCACTCAGGGTGGGTTGGATACCCAGCCACCCATGGACCAGATAGGACGGGCATCCCCCAGCCAACTTCACTGAACTGGGCCCTCCCAGCC
>NW_008397776.1:0-241 GCF_000622305.1 Nannospalax galili
CTAGAATAAACAAACAACTAAAAAATTCATAATACTAAACCACCCAATTAAAACTTGGGGCAAGGAGCTAAGCTGAGAGTTCTCTAAAGATGAAACTCAAAAGAAAAAGGAATATGTTTATGGCTCTTAGTACGGTAGTGACACTTTCATCTTGTTGGGGATCAACAGATTTTTTATTGGAATTGAAGTCCACTCAATGGGAGGGAACTCATGTGAAGTTGTATAAACATGGTCAAATATA
>NW_008397777.1:0-241 GCF_000622305.1 Nannospalax galili
TAATGACACAAATGTGCATAGTGATGGCACAATGAGCATTGAAATGTCACAATGGAATATCGTGAACTCATATTGTGACATTGTGTTGGCAAATTGGAGAATCGTGATGTCACATTTGAGAATTTTGTTGTCATATTGGATCACTGTGATGTCACAATGGTAGATTGTGAAGTCATATTGTAACACTGTGATGGCACACTGGATCAAAATAATGGCACATGTGTCAATAGTGTTGGCATTG
>NW_008397778.1:0-241 GCF_000622305.1 Nannospalax galili
TGTACTGGATTGTTATTAGTTACTAGCAATACAAAGATTAAAAAGTTGATATAGTAGTGTGGTTTAATGGGGGAGACAGAACTAACTACAATGTAGCACATACACAGTATGAAAGTGGAGGTATGACTAGAGTATTCATTGGGAACTGGGATATGGTGTGTGGGAGAGTGGAGGTGTAAGATGAAATAAGAAATGGTTAAGATTTCACAGAAAAAGTGACAAATTAAGAGTTTATCAGGTA
>NW_008397779.1:0-241 GCF_000622305.1 Nannospalax galili
CTCTATCAAGAACCAAAATTTCAACTTGTAGCTGTCTCATGGATCTGTACAATTTCTGTCAAATCTGGGAAAATCTACCAGATTTCTTCTCATTTCCATGAGTCTGCTAGAATCAGTCATATCTGGTATGAACAGACCATGCAAATTTGCTTTTCAGCTCACCATTTGAGAAGGGAATGGTGGTTTATACACTCACCGTGGGCGTCTTATGCTTTCATTAGGATTCCTTGTGTAAAATCAC
>NW_008397780.1:0-241 GCF_000622305.1 Nannospalax galili
ATTCAAATTCAAATCAGGTTAGTTAAGCCAACTATGTATAAGTGTTCCAGGCTTCTTTCTATGTGTTTTTTGTGGAAGAATGCAGAGCCATGGTTTTCACATACTTTTCAGAAAAAAAAAATCAAACATGCAATTTTCTTGAGTTTCGTACGAACTGCTTAGAGATATCCAATATACTGAGATGTAAGACTCATGAAGACCATCTGACCTGCACACTTTGTTGTGAAGCTTATGTGGCAGG
>NW_008397781.1:0-241 GCF_000622305.1 Nannospalax galili
CCAGCGCTGACATGGCAACTCAAAACTATCTGTAACTCCAGTTACAATGTCTTCTTCTGACCTTCTCAGGCATTGCAAGACACAGGTGCAAAACACTCAAACACATTTTTTAAATTCTTTTAAAATATGTCTACACATATAAATGTGTACATAAATACATGGCTCTTCAGTAAGAGAAAGTACTCGGAAACAAAATGGACATAATGCCAAAAAATAAAAAAAGTAAAATATAAACACCTAT
>NW_008397782.1:0-241 GCF_000622305.1 Nannospalax galili
GGGGGAATAAAACCTCTTTAACAAATGGGGCTGGGAAAACTGGACTTCCACAGGAGGAGAATGAAACTAGATTCCTGTCTCTCATCCAGCACAAAAGTCAATCCAAATGGATCAAAGACCTTAGCAGAAGATCTAAAAACTGTAAAGTGCTTGAGGAAAACGGGAAACAACGTGAAGATCGAGGCATAGGCAAAGTCTTTCAGAAGGACTCTAATGGCACAGGGAATAATCCCAAGAACTG
>NW_008397783.1:0-241 GCF_000622305.1 Nannospalax galili
GAGGCTGGGGAGGTCCCTGTGCTGTTGCTCAGAGCACTGCACACACCCAGGCCACACGTGAAGCTAGGGGACCTCACTTTTGTTCAAACAACTGCCACTAGCCATGACCACGAACTCATCATAGCCCAGCATCAAATGTGGAATGGAAGGGAGCTGTAGTGCAAGGGTCATGTCAGCTGGCAGCTGCATTTGAGCACACAAGTATGTGGGTACATACATGTGCTCACGCACACAGCCACTT
>NW_008397784.1:0-241 GCF_000622305.1 Nannospalax galili
GGCCAATTTTAGGACACTTTGCACTTCCGAATCCCCCTCAAACCCCACATAGGGATTTCCCACTAGACCCTCCATAGAATCCTGCACTTCCCTTAATGCCATTCGTCATCAGACTGTTCTTAACGGAGCATGAGGGATGGACATGCAGCTCCCGTCTGAGCTGCTCTCGAGGCATGGTTCCAGCACTCATGTGTGAGCTGTGTCAGTGTTTGCTGCTGCAGCCAAGCCTGTCCTTGGCTTT
>NW_008397785.1:0-241 GCF_000622305.1 Nannospalax galili
AGGCATGACAGTGCACACCTGTAATTCCCACTATTTGACTGGCCAACATAGGTAGATAGCTAGTTCAAGGCCAGCCTGGACAATTGACTGAGATCCTGTCTTAAATTTTTTTTAAAGGGCCAAGGGTGCTACAGATGGGCTCAGCAGTTAAGAGTACTGGCTGCTCTTGCAGAGAACCTGGACTCAGTTCCACCACCCACATGATGGCTAACAGCCATTCATAACTATAGTTCCAGGGGAT
>NW_008397786.1:0-241 GCF_000622305.1 Nannospalax galili
TAAGTTAGATCATCACTTTCTTGCTAATCCCCTTTCCAAGGCAGTTCTGAGGTATTCAGATGAATCCACTGCAGATCCATTGATGAGCAAGATATTAAAGCAAAGCATTTCAACGAAATGTCTATTTTTACAGTAGAGTGTGTGGCTGGGGAAATGGCTCTATAAGAGCATTTGATGTGCAAGCACAAACACCTGGGTTTGAATCCTCAGTACTCATGCAAAAAGTCAGGCATGGCTAAGA
>NW_008397787.1:0-241 GCF_000622305.1 Nannospalax galili
GGCAGCAAGTGACTTTGCCTGCTGAGCCACGTCATTGAGAGGATGGTTGATCTTTAGGAGAAAAGTTAAAAATCTCATAGAGCCTACTTAGTGAGCTGTGCACCAGCTCACTACATAGATTTCTCACAGAGATCTGCCTGCCTTCGCCTCCCAAGTGCTGGGATTAAAGCTGTATGGCACCATTCAAGGCTTATGCCCAGCCTTTTGATACAACAGAACATTGCCATCTACAAAATTTATA
>NW_008397788.1:0-241 GCF_000622305.1 Nannospalax galili
TTTTTTCCTGTAGGTCTAGAATATTTTCCTAACTTTATTGACAGTTATTAGTAGTTATTGTATTTCATGGTTTTCCCGCATAGTCTTTTATTATGTTATATAATTGATAATTTTTTTACATAAACTGTTGACTTTCTATCCCAATTTTATCACCTTCTCTCAAATTGAACTCTTCCTGTTTTTCACACTTTTGTGGCTGTTTCTTGTGTCTGTCACCTTTTCACATTGCTGTGAGAATGCC
>NW_008397789.1:0-241 GCF_000622305.1 Nannospalax galili
TCTGTTTTAATTATCATCTTCAGGTGGTATAATCATAAAAATATACATATACATATTTGTCTATTTATTGTATGTGTATTTTTCAGAAGGAATTTGAAATAATACTTTTACCAATGGCTATTCATGCTATCTAAGGATGACTTATTTCTCCTCTCACTCCCCCTGAAAAGCCTTCCATACTTTTTCCCATTTAAAGGACTCCCTCTTCCCTATTTCCCCCTTAATAACACCTATAAAATAA
>NW_008397790.1:0-241 GCF_000622305.1 Nannospalax galili
TGTATTTTCAAAATGCTCCATTGTGACACCACAATGTTCAGCGTACCATCAAAATGCAGCAATGTGTCATCACAGCGGTTCAATATGTCACAACCATGTGCAATGTGCCATAAGAATGCACTACTGTGACACCGTAATGCTCTAATGTGCTATAACAATGTTTCCTGTGTCATCACAATTATCCAATGTCACATCACCATGCACAGTGTGCCATCACAATCCCCCAATGTGTCATCACAGT
>NW_008397791.1:0-241 GCF_000622305.1 Nannospalax galili
TCATCAAGGAAAGACAGTGTGAATAGCAAATCATTTAAACTGGAGTTGGAAGTCTATGTTGAGAATGCACTTAATTCTGTGGATGCTTATGTTTCACACAAGATAGTTGGTTTTTCTTTCTTTATTTTTAATTAAAGTATTAAAGTAGTCATATATATGGGCTAGAGAGGTAGCTCAGCGGATGCAGTGTTTACATGTGAAGTCGTGGCTTCAGTTCCCAGCACCATATAAACAAGGCATG
>NW_008397792.1:0-241 GCF_000622305.1 Nannospalax galili
CACAGTGGATCATGGAAATGACACAATGGTGCATTGTGATGGCAGAATGATGGCACAATGGGACATTGTGAATTCATACTGTAA
Organism: Nannospalax galili; assembly: GCF_000622305.1. Classification (NCBI taxonomy): domain Eukaryota; kingdom Metazoa; phylum Chordata; class Mammalia; order Rodentia; family Spalacidae; genus Nannospalax; species Nannospalax galili. The sequence goes on from NW_008397792.1 coordinate 85, forward strand.
CGTTGAGGTGGCACATTGGAGCAATATAATGGCACATTAGTCAATAGTTTTGGCAGACTGTAGCATTGTGATGTCCCAGTTGTGCATTGTGATGTCACATTGGGGAACTGTGGGTGGACATTGATCACTGTGTTTGAATATTGAGCATGGTGACAAC
>NW_008397793.1:0-241 GCF_000622305.1 Nannospalax galili
CAGATGTGTGAATTTTAAGGTTGAATAAAATACTCAACACAACTCCCAAATATGGTGACCAATCAGGTTTTCAACATTTTATTTTGCCAAATAAAAACATTCCTCCTCAGGCATGGTAGAGCATACCTGCAGTCCCAGGCATTTCGGATACTGAGAGTTCAGAGCCAGCCTAACCTAAATAACAAGATATTTTTTTATAAAAGAAAGAATGTGGAACATAAGGAACAGTGACAAAAAGCAA
>NW_008397794.1:0-241 GCF_000622305.1 Nannospalax galili
TATAAAAGTCTAACTAACATCAGGTGTGGGTCTCTCCTTCCCCTCGTGGGCCGTTGGCCACCAGCCCACGAGAACAAAGGGAGCAGAAGCATCGAACAGGGTCAGGACAGCCAGTGAGCACGATGGAAAAGACCTTCTTGGAGTCAGTTTCAGTGAGACAGCTCACTTATCCAGAGGGAGTCAGGGAAAAATAGAGGGTGCAGGCGGCAGCCAAAGTTTTACATGCTAGGTGCTCATAGTG
>NW_008397795.1:0-241 GCF_000622305.1 Nannospalax galili
AAAAACAAATGCTCATTCTAAAACTTCAGGCTGGTTTGGAGTAAACCACTTACGTACTTTCTGTCTCAGATCAGTCATTACAGTAAAAAGTGGACATTCCTGTCATTTTCTCATGGTAGGTTGGTGAGAATAACAGGTATAACTAGGGTCCCAGAATGCTCTGGGACACCTTCTGTGGCTTTCCTTTTAAGGCAAAGCCCTTAGGGCAGCTCTAAGCAAAGGCTCCATACAATGCTAATGC
>NW_008397796.1:0-241 GCF_000622305.1 Nannospalax galili
ACCACGTGGAGGCAGGATCCAGGCTCTCTCAGGCAGTCCTGTGCCTTGTCAGTCCAATGCCAGAGGGAGGCCAGAAGGGGGCCAGAACCCCACACTCTCTAGAGGTCTGCTGAGCTCTGAGCAGCTACCCCGATGGAGGAAGGCCGAACCCACCCTCTCATTCTGGCCACTTGGGTCTCAGCCCTAGCCCACCAAAGCCAGATCTGCCCTGGGGACTTGGGAGGGGCCTCACAAAATCCCA
>NW_008397797.1:0-241 GCF_000622305.1 Nannospalax galili
GTAACACAACAATGAAAGTCATAAATCAAGGCACTTTTCAAATACACTGGTGAAAATACTACCATCTAGGGGTCTTGATTGGCTTTGTTTCTTCTGCCAATTAAAGAATTACAGACTCTCCTTAATCAAGAATCTAATCAGTCAGCCACCCTTGCAGAATCTTCAGTATGGGTGTGACTTTTCTCTGGGAACTTCACAGTGGAAACAGGTAGGCAGTACTATGGGATGATGAAGATAGTAC
>NW_008397798.1:0-241 GCF_000622305.1 Nannospalax galili
CCTGAGATATTTATTATGATGACAGAAACTAGAAAATCATACTTCTACTTTTGTTGTTAGGAAAATATACTTGAATGAGCTCTGATTTCTAGAAAGAGATAACGAAGGTGAGCTACTGAGGTATAAGAAGGACCATGATGATCAGATCTATCCAGGCAGGACCACTTCACAATAACTGTAATTTTTTTGTCTTCTTGAGACAAGGTCTCCTTGCAGCCACACTTGATGTGGAGCTCACTAT
>NW_008397799.1:0-241 GCF_000622305.1 Nannospalax galili
TGAGCTACAATAAAACTTTCAGTAATAAAGCTTTTGTATGCAGCACACGGTGAATCATACAAAGATCCACAAGTGAGTAATGTGCGGAAAATTAGACTGCATAGTACCTATCCCCAAGTAGATACCTACATCAACATTCTGCCTCTGAAGCCACAGGAAGGGTTGCAGAAAAGCAAACAGAAATATTTTAAAGAGTCACAGATGGTGGAACAACACAAAGAAATAGAGATTTGTTGAAAAT
>NW_008397800.1:0-241 GCF_000622305.1 Nannospalax galili
TCAGTTCCTTAAGATGAAGTAATTTCAGGAGAAAAAGAGATGGCTCAACAGCTAAGAGCACTAGCTACTGTTTCAGAGGACCTGGGTTTGGTTCCCAGTACCCACATGGCGGCTATCAAACATCCTTAGCTCCGTTTCCAAAGGATTTGATGCACTCTTCTGGCCTCCAAAAGCACTGCATGTATGTGCTGCACTTACATGTATACAGGCAAAACACTCAAACAAAATTAAAAAAAAAAAA
>NW_008397801.1:0-241 GCF_000622305.1 Nannospalax galili
ATATATTGCATGGGGTTGTGGGGAAGTCTTGAAAGACTTGTAACATAGTGGCTCCAAATTGCACCGAGCCTTGAAAGGAAAGGATTTTTTTGTGAAGAAAGCTGAGCTGTCCTTCATGGAAGACCACATAACCAAATTTATTTTTGCTAGAATCTGTGAGAATTACAGGAACCTCAGGAATAAGATTGCATTTGGAAATGCCTGGGGAAATAAAGACAAAGGAAGCTGTTTTATTCCTTGG
>NW_008397802.1:0-240 GCF_000622305.1 Nannospalax galili
TTCAGGTGTCACGACATTCTGCCCATCGGAGGGGCCAGGTGACACGACAATGTGCACGTCAAATATGGCAGGTGATATGAACATGTGCACGTCAAAAGGGCAGGTGACACGACCATGTGCATGACAGAGTGGGCAGGTAACACGACCATTTTTACGGCAGAGGGGGCAAGTGACACGACCGTTTGCAAGTCAGAGGGGCAGGTGACAAGACCATCTGCACATCAGATGGGGCAGGAGACA
>NW_008397803.1:0-241 GCF_000622305.1 Nannospalax galili
TTTTTCTAAATTTCCCTTTTGACTTCCTCAGTAATGTACTAGGTCATTCAGCTTCTACAATTACATGTAGTTTGTTAAATTTCTCTTGGTGATGATTTTTAACTTCATTCTGTTGCAATAGGAAAAGACACAGAATAGGATTACATATTGTTTTAAATTTTTAATATTTTTCCCTATGATATCACCCAGTATCTCCAATAGCCTCACATATATGGTCTGTTCCAGAAGAAGTTGCAAACAC
>NW_008397804.1:0-241 GCF_000622305.1 Nannospalax galili
CCTGTAGGCCCAGGCTGCTCTTGGTAGCCACACTAACTCTGGGCACTGGCACAGAGTAGACATCCAGTGTGCCCTTGCATAAGAGAGTGAATCCTACCACCATGGGTACTGGGTCAGGCTGTGGGTATGGAAGTAGCTCACTAGGTATTCTGAGGACCTGACTGTGGTGTCAAACTCAAAAGGGAAGATGATGTCGTGATGATGGCAGATCTGGCAGATGAAGCCTCGCTGGGTGCACAGG
>NW_008397805.1:0-241 GCF_000622305.1 Nannospalax galili
CCTGTAGGCCCAGGCTGCTCTTGGTAGCCACACTAACTCTGGGCACTGGCATAGAGTAGACATCCAGTGTGCCCTTGCATAAGAGAGTGAATCCTACCACCACGGGTACTGGGTCAGGCTGTGGGTATGGAAGTAGCTCGCTAGGTATTCTGAGTACCTGACTGTGGTGTCAAACTCAAAAGGGAAGATAATGTCGTGATGATGGCAGATCTGGCAGATGAAGCCTCGCTGGGTGCACAGG
>NW_008397806.1:0-241 GCF_000622305.1 Nannospalax galili
CCACGGTCTCCTGTGTGGAAGGAAAGCTTGGCCACTGAGCTAACGTAGACACTCCTGTTTCCTTTGTGTGCCTTGTTCCTGTGTCTGCTATTCCAAATAGGATGGAAATGTCACCCATACTTGCAGAAACAATGAGACATGACCAGCCTGTCAGAATTTAGCTTGGAGTATGTATGTTGAGGGATTTCTTGGTACCCTCCCTTCATCTCCATCTCTGTACCTAGAACAGTGTTTCATTGGA
>NW_008397807.1:0-241 GCF_000622305.1 Nannospalax galili
TAAGATGCTGAAGGAGTGACAGCACTGCTTAGCCTCCAGGAGCTATGACTTAGCCAGCCATGGCTTCGGATGGTAACAGCCCAGAAGCCTCTCCTTCCTCAGCATCTGGCCTAGCAAGGGCTTAGCCCTACCTGAGCTGTTTTGCCCACCAGAAGCAAGAGTGGTAGGTACAACCACGATTCTCACTTTATGGATAAACAGCCTAAGGCACAAAGAACCTGCCATACACTGAGGCTACAAC
>NW_008397808.1:0-241 GCF_000622305.1 Nannospalax galili
AGAGGGGATGGAAAGATTGTAAGAGCCAGGGAGGAGGTGCATGACCATGTGGAAATAAGAGTCCTACAGGCTCCTTAGAACTTACTCATGAACCTACAGTAATGGTGCCAGCATGCACAAGACCCATGGGAAGAAAAGCAGACAGAAACCCAGCACAGAACAATGGAAATGGGCAGCAGGCCCCAATCTTAGTCAAAGAATTATTGGTAGCTAATTACTGCTGGGTGAGTAAGAGCTGATC
>NW_008397809.1:0-241 GCF_000622305.1 Nannospalax galili
GGTGGCTGAGTTAGGAGGGACTGAAAGTTCAAAGCCAGCCCAGGCTACATAGCAAGACATTATCTTAAAAAAATTAAGACCAGAACAGGATGTGAGAAATAACAGCACCTACCTCTCATGACTGTTGTGAAGTCTAAATTAATTAATATTTATCAAAAATTAGGTCAGCTCCTGGCACATAGGTAGTATTGTGTATCTGTAGACATTCAAGGGAAAGAAACCTTACAAAAATTTCACTCTG
>NW_008397810.1:0-241 GCF_000622305.1 Nannospalax galili
AGCAAGTGAGAAATTGGTGTCACAAGAGTACAAGGGAAAGGAAAATGCAACTAACCCCTTCTGTTCTATTAGTCAGACCAACACAGACAGAAATCATTAACAAAATGTTCTCAAAATAATTTTGACTAAAGCATCTCTACATAAATATCTCCTAACAGTAGGAACACAGTGAAAATCCAATATATTCCAGATCTTTTCATTGCATCCTATGGGAAGATGAGGATGGAATTGCTCCCTGGAG
>NW_008397811.1:0-240 GCF_000622305.1 Nannospalax galili
TGTCACCTGCCCTCTCTGCCATAAAGATTGTCATGTCACATGCCCCTTCTGACGTGCAAATTTTCGTGACACTTGCCCCCTCTGATATTCAGAAGGTTGTGTCACCTGCCCCCTCTGATGTGCACATGTTAATGTCACCCGCTTTCTTTGATGTGCACATGGTTGTGTCACCTGCCCTCTCTGCAATAATGATGGTGGTGTCACCTGCCCCCTCTGATGGACAGATGGTCGTATCACCTG
>NW_008397812.1:0-241 GCF_000622305.1 Nannospalax galili
TTCTCCCTCCTTCTGTCCTTCTGTCCTTGACTTATGGATCCTATTGTCAAAATGACCTTAAATGCAAAGGAGAGTCTTCCCATAAATCCTTGAGCTGCCACTGGAGCATCACCAGGATTCCCAGAGGGAGGGAAGGAGGGAGGGAGGGGAGGGGGGAGGGAGAGAGGGAGGGAGGAAGCTGAGCTGAGCAGAACAGGGTTCCATCAGGACCTGAACCAGGATGAGACGCTGTGGATCTGTC
>NW_008397813.1:0-241 GCF_000622305.1 Nannospalax galili
CTAAGGCTCATGAAACATAGAACAGGGGTAAAGAAGAGAACACTAATGAATTTCTCAGTTCTCAATAATGGAGCGCCCTCATCCAGCCAAGGGCCACAAATAGAATTTTTGTCTTTTTTCTTTTTAATTTTTACAAAAACTTTATTGAGAATTTCATACATGTGTGGTTCCTAGCACCAAATCCTTTTATATTCCAGGTCATTTTAATAAGATGATGCTATACAGCAGTCCCTTCTGCATG
>NW_008397814.1:0-241 GCF_000622305.1 Nannospalax galili
ACCAGTAAATGACTAATAACCACAACATTGATGGGTTCTTCAAACTATATTGGTGTAGTAGTGGCACTTTTATCTTGGGTGGTAAGCAACAGCTATCTAATTGGACTTAAAACCTGCTCAATGGAGGGAACTCATGTGTGGTACTTTAAACATAGCCAAATACACATAACAGTTGAGGTCTTAGATCTTAGGGGAAAATCTATGTCTGTCAAATTCCTAGACAGACATAATTTCTTACTGT
>NW_008397815.1:0-241 GCF_000622305.1 Nannospalax galili
TCATAGTAGACAGCTTCGATTATCAGCTTGGACAAACAGTCCACATATAGTATGATGAGAATATAAACCCTTTTGGATAAAGACAAGGCTATGATGATAATAACGTCTAGCCTCAGTGGAATAGGTAAAGCTCCAGTCTTTATTAGGACGTCAAGGGGTGCCTAGGGTACAGCTCAGTGGTAGACTAGCGTATATTCTTAGCATGCCCAGCATCCTGGTTCAATCCTTAGCACATGTTTGA
>NW_008397816.1:0-240 GCF_000622305.1 Nannospalax galili
ACTGTCCATAACTCCAGTTCCAGGGGATTCGACAGCCTCTTCTGTCTTCTGAGGGCATTCATTGCATGACCTGGGTGCACTTACCTACATGCAGGCACACGTACACATAAAATAAAATAATAATAAATAAAAACTTGAAAAAATGTCTATATGTATAGCTAAAGGCTACATAACAAGAAACAATGTCACACAGGAGATATCTTCCTTTGAATTGTTGGCCAGGGTGGCCCAAGAGACTCC
>NW_008397817.1:0-241 GCF_000622305.1 Nannospalax galili
TGTTATTCAAAGATGAGAATGTTGCAATTCTCAGCCCCTCAGTACCTTTCATAAATTTACATCTACTTCCATGAAAATTCCTTATGAACTCCAGAGTATATACTATTAAGGATCTTAGATGAACAGTTCACGTTTGGAAAGTTTCATGTATGAAAATTTAAACATGGCAGGAAATACTGAAATATCTAATAAATGTGTTTCTCAATCTACAGAACACTGTTGAAGATAAAATCCTATGACA
>NW_008397818.1:0-241 GCF_000622305.1 Nannospalax galili
CACCCCCAAGACAGGGTGCGATACTTCCAGGGCAGTTGAGTTGGAAGAGCTAGGGTACTAGCACTCGCGTGCAGCATGTGCAGGTCCCAGCTGTAAGAAGTTACCCGAAACACTGCGCAACCGCTGGCGGGTTAGGTAGCTAGCTCTGTTTTGCTTACTAACAGTGATATGAAATAGAATATGGGGTCCTGGAGGGATCTGCTTTGTTTTTAGGAAGGGGTCGCTTTTGTTTTGCCTAGAT
>NW_008397819.1:0-241 GCF_000622305.1 Nannospalax galili
AGGTCAGTCGTTTCATCAGTAGAAAATGAAGCAAGGAGGCTAAGAGAGGAATGATCCATGAAATCAGAATTAGGAGTCCACATAAGTGAGAGTCCATGATGACTGTGTAGTTTAGGGGGTGACAGATGCCCACAAAACAGTCAAAAGCCATCACTGCCAGTAGGAGGTTATCCTTTCCAGCTGAAGCCACAAAAAAGTATGCCTGTATAAGACATTCTAAGTACGAGATGTGTTTCCTCTG
>NW_008397820.1:0-241 GCF_000622305.1 Nannospalax galili
TAAGGAACAAAAGGAGAGCATACAGAGACAATTAAAGAGTGTGTTTATTTCGTGGATAGTAAGATGGAATAGTTATGTTTATAAGTCCCATACTTGGAAGGACTTCATGACAGCTATAAAATTAGAATGGGATGCTGATGTAACTTCGGGTTTGGGACATATTAATGAACAGGGAAAAACAAAAGGCAGTTATAAAGCAACATTATTGTGAATCACCTGGAATTCAAATAGAACTATTAAT
>NW_008397821.1:0-241 GCF_000622305.1 Nannospalax galili
CCACCATCAGGACACCACCAAAGGAATGTGGAACCATGGCTTGCAGGAGACAATAGTTCCAGCTCCCAGGAGGAGAGCACAGCTCCAGGTTCACAGGAGGAGACCACAGTTCCAGGTTCACAGGAGGAGAACAAAGCTCCGGGGTCAAAGAAGGAGATGTCAGCTTCAGCTCACAGGAGGAGACCACAGCTCTGGCTCACAGGAGGAGACCAGAGTGCCAGGTTCACAGGAGGAGACCACA
>NW_008397822.1:0-241 GCF_000622305.1 Nannospalax galili
GCTCTAATTAAGTATTTGGGTAAAGACAAAACCTATTAGAAAACAGTTTCTTCAGGCTGTCACAGAAATGAGGCTCTCTATGATTTCCCTTCTGTTATCTCAGGTTAAAATTTAAATTTCTCTCAAGATTATTCAAATGATTTCACAGATAATATTGTCAAAAATTAAGAAAAACACTGAATAAAGCTTTGAAATATATTTTCTGTGTGTAATTGTGCATGTGCATATATACGTGTATTTC
>NW_008397823.1:0-241 GCF_000622305.1 Nannospalax galili
GGAGACCTTATCTCAAACAACAACAAACCCCCCATCATTCTGTGGCATACAAATATGTAAGGGCACACACATGCAAATATCTACATCTAAGTACACAGTACAATGCATGCACATGTGCAAATCCCTATGCAAGTGCACATATATAAGCGCACAAACACGTTCTTATGCAAATACACTTCCATGAGCAAATACACACAGGAACATACAAACATACAAAGGCACACACATGCATACAAACACA
>NW_008397824.1:0-241 GCF_000622305.1 Nannospalax galili
TACTTTTCTCACAGAGTGAAGGCACAGGGCTTCTGTGTCACACCACGCTGGAGTCACTTTTGATTGGTTGGTATGAATCTCCTGACCCTCTTGGGAAACTGTCTTGTGTCCAAGTTTAGTCAATATTCCCTTCTGATTAGGTCTGGTCTCCTGATGCTTCAGGCAGGAGCTCAGTATGGAATAGTAAAACTGGCTCAAGACGAGATGGGGACCTGGGTGAAGTTTACCACTCAGATACACA
>NW_008397825.1:0-240 GCF_000622305.1 Nannospalax galili
GATCTGCCTGCCTCTGCCTCCCGAGTGCTGGGATTAAAGGCATGTGCCACAGTGTTTGGCTTTAGTGGCTGATTTTAACCAGGACAGGCTGTGTGGCCATGGGTTTGAAATTATCTGTTGGAGCCTGGTGGGCTCACCATTTGATACACAACTGAAGAAAGTAGTGACTGTTCCTCCCTAGGATCCATTAGTTGCCAAAGGTTCAGCAGGGAAGACAGTTTACCTTTTAATTAAAAAAAA
>NW_008397826.1:0-241 GCF_000622305.1 Nannospalax galili
CATGTACACATATATGCATGGTGTAGATACACAATGAGAATTTGCAGTCTCAGGCATCCTGGAGGCCCAATCTTTAATTGTAAGTTCAAGGGGAGACCAGAAAGCTGATGGTATAGGTTCCAATTTAAGTAAAAAATTGAAGGCAGGAGAAGACCATGTACCATCCCCAAGAATTTGCAGAGAGAACAAATTCTGTTCATTTACATCAGCCTCCAAAGTTCCATTCTGGCCTGGCGGAGGT
>NW_008397827.1:0-241 GCF_000622305.1 Nannospalax galili
AAAACAAATGATGGGAAGGCCCCAGAGTTCAGTATGTCGCCATGATAAAAGAAAGATCGTCCTGCATCTGTCGCCCCCTCCAAGGCTCAGGGACTCTTGTGGAAGATTAGCAGAAAGATTGTGAAAGCTGGAAGGGGTGTTGGTAGGTGTGTCCTCTGAGGCAGTCACTCATCCCATCCAATCAGTCAGCTTCAATTGCATGAGGGAGATGGTCTAAGGACAGATGCTGAGAATGGTGGAA
>NW_008397828.1:0-241 GCF_000622305.1 Nannospalax galili
GAACAATAAACCAAGAAGATACTACAATCATGAACATATATTTACCAAACTCTGGTACACCCAACTTCATCAAAACAATACTACAGGACTTGAAGAGCAAGATTAATCCCAACTCATTAATACTAGGGGACTTCCATACCCCACTCTCTCCATTACATAGGCCAACAGGGAAAGGAGTTAAAATAGAGATATCTCAATTAAACAATACCATATATCAAATGGACCTAACAGACATCTACTG
>NW_008397829.1:0-241 GCF_000622305.1 Nannospalax galili
GGTGGCTGGGAATGAACATCTGGTCAGTTTAGTATGGAAACCTGACTCTTAACATTTTCCTGCTTTTACTGAGTTCCACGGGAAGAGCTTGACATGTAAACCCTTTGGTTTTCTAGAAAACAGGAACTGAACTATGGCAGTTTCTGGCACCAGGGATATTCAGAGCCATTGTGGGCCAGCAAGAAAGGAAACAGATAAATGGGGAGGAGGGAAAGGAAGGGCCTCTAGGTTTATGGAGGGG
>NW_008397830.1:0-241 GCF_000622305.1 Nannospalax galili
CCTTTATAAGCTCTGTAACACCTGTAATAAATGAGTCCCAGCTTGACTAGGTGCCCCGTTGGGTCTGAGTGTCCCCCGGTAATGGGGGCAGCGTGGGCTGGAGAACAGCATGCTTTCTCATCCCCAATCATCACCTCCCCGGGGGTCGCTGGTTCGAACCTCCGGCAGACTGTAAGAACAGGAAGGTTTGAAAATCATGAAGATGGCAGGTCAAAACCAGAAATATGACAGCCCTAAGCAT
>NW_008397831.1:0-241 GCF_000622305.1 Nannospalax galili
TTTGGGGTGACTCCTTCATTTTTATTGATTTCCATTTCCAGCCCTTTTTTTGGATTGCTGGAACACTGCTATTCTATATAGATTTATCTATTTTGACTTCAGCTATTTCGCTTTGATTGCTAGTAAATGAGTTTTCAAAAGACCACCAGGTTTCAAGTTTCATGTCAACCTCTCAGTTTGCTAGAGGATATCTGCGGTTACCCTCTTCTTGTTCCTTCTTTCAGTGGTAAGAACACATACA
>NW_008397832.1:0-241 GCF_000622305.1 Nannospalax galili
GACGTAGCCAGGTGGATCCACACCAGGGGGTCTTGCTGACATAACGGCCCCAAGAAACCATTTTTAGTCCAGAGGATCAAGGCCAGTAATGATTCTGCTGAGACATGATGTTGGAGTGACACAGACCAGAGTATATGATCTAGCTTATTAAGAAACCATTTTTAGTCCAGAGGATCAAAGCCAGTAATGATTCTGCTGAGTCATGATGTTGGAGTGACACAGACCAGAGTATATGATCTAT
>NW_008397833.1:0-240 GCF_000622305.1 Nannospalax galili
ATTTATATATTTATGTATGTCTGTGCGTGCCACGGCACACATGTGGAGGTCAGAGGACAGCCTGCAGAAGTTCTTCTTGCCTTCCACCATGTGGGCTCCAGGGACTGAACTCAGGTTATCAGATTTGGTGGCAAGTGCCTTTACCACTGAGCCATCTCACTGGCTCTGATTTATATTTTTAAATTTGCATGGGCTGGAGAGATGGCTCAGTGGTTAAGAACACTGGCTGTTCTTACAGAA
>NW_008397834.1:0-241 GCF_000622305.1 Nannospalax galili
TCCTGGGTGCCATGTGATACTCCCATCTGGGGCTGGAGAGATAGATCAGCATTTAAGAGCAGTTTCTAGCAGCTCTAGCAGAGGACTCCCATTTAGGTCCTAGCACTTATGTTAGGCAGTTTGCAGCTACCTGTAACTCCAGTTCTAAGATTTAACATCCTATTCTGGCCTCTGTGGGCACTGCACTCACATGCACATATACACACACCCACACACAGACACAAATACATACACATAATTA
>NW_008397835.1:0-241 GCF_000622305.1 Nannospalax galili
CCTAACACTATCTATAGCCTATACCTAACCCTATCCTTAACCTTAAGCCTAATCATAACCCTTAACTTCCCCCAAGTTCTAACCCCAACCCTAGCCCTAAACCTAAGCCTAATCCTATCCATACTCCTAGCCGTTATACTAACCCTAATTCTTAACCATAAATTTTACACAAGATCTAACCTTAGACAAAAACATATCCTTAAACCTAAGTATCATCAAAGCTTTAACCTAACTCTAACCT
>NW_008397836.1:0-241 GCF_000622305.1 Nannospalax galili
CCCTCTGACGTGCAGATGGTCGGGTCAGCTGCACCTTCTGACGTCCACATGGTCATGTCACATGCCACCTCTGACATGCAGGTGGTCGTGCCACCTTCCCTCTCTGATGTGCACATGGACGTGTCATCTGCTTCTCTGACGTGCAAATGGTCGCGTCACCTGCCCTTGAAGTTGTGGCCATGTTCGTGTCACCTGGACTCTCTACCATAAATATGTTCGTGTCACCTGCCCCCTCTGATTT
>NW_008397837.1:0-241 GCF_000622305.1 Nannospalax galili
GGCCTTTATCCTTTTCCTCCACATGGCCACAATGAACAGAGCAAATCCCAGCGACCTAATTTAAGATGTTCCTTCATTTTAGAGATGCAGGTAATCAAATTCATTCACACATTGCCTGCATTCATCTGTTCATAACCTCTCAGGCTTGCTTCTTGTGTTCTTTCAAAACCAGATGGTTAATGCCTCTGAAATGTGGTGCCAGTTCAGGATGGAGCCTGTACCTTTAAGACCACACCTGTAT
>NW_008397838.1:0-241 GCF_000622305.1 Nannospalax galili
CAGTGTCCATATTGGATTCAGAATGGAGTCCAATTTTATGTCAATGCCTCCCTTTGCCCATTATAGTCTGGAATCTGTGCTCCAAAACCACTTTGTTATTATTCTCTGGGTTCTGTGATAGCTGTCAGAATTATACCCAAACACTTCATGTGTAGATTTGGAAGGAGTTACATTTAGCTGGTATTTGAAAGGGCTCAAATTCCACCCCCACTTAATCCTCTTTCACTTATAATGTACAAAT
>NW_008397839.1:0-241 GCF_000622305.1 Nannospalax galili
TAGGTGAAAGATTCCCGAGCATGAGCGCTTACGGATTTCGCCGGCATGGTGGTGCACGCGCTTAGTCCCAACTCTTGGAGGCAGAGGCAGGCAGGTCTCAAAGAGATCGAGGCCAGCCTGGTCTACCTAGGCAATTCCAAGCCAGCTGGGGCTACAGAGGCACCCTGGCTTTTACAAATTAGAGATTTCCATGGAATTCGGTGAAGTTTGGAAAGCTTCAAAGAGACCTGGCTAGTTGAGG
>NW_008397840.1:0-241 GCF_000622305.1 Nannospalax galili
TATGTTTTAAAATTTTAAATGGTATTATCAATAAAATGTAGGTAATTGAATTAAACTCCAAGTGGGTATAGTACTGCATGCCTATAATCCTAGCACTTGGAAGGCTGAAGTCCCAGGAGGAGTGCAGCAAATCTGAGGGCAGCCTGGGCTACACAGTGAGCACCAGGCTAGCTGGGGTGTGATGGTTAATGTTCATTGACAATTTGGCTAGATTTAGAATCACCTGGGAGGTACATCTCTG
>NW_008397841.1:0-241 GCF_000622305.1 Nannospalax galili
CAGTGTCCATATTGGATTCAGAATGGAGTCCAATTTTATGTCAATGCCTCCTTTTGCCCATTATAGTCTGGAATCTGTGTTCCCAAACCACTTTGTTATTATTCTCTGGGTTCTGTGATAGCTGTCAGAATTACACCCAAACACTTGATGTGTAGATTTGGAAGGAGTTACATTTAGCTGGTATTTGAAGGGGCTCAAATTCCACCCCCACTTAATCCTCTTTCACTTATAATGTACAAAT
>NW_008397842.1:0-241 GCF_000622305.1 Nannospalax galili
TATGTAAGCATACCATGTGTGTGCAAACCAGCCGAAACTGAAAGAGGGTGCTAGATTGCCTGAAAGTAATTAATGATTGTTAGCCACAATGTGGGTGCTGGGAACTGAACCTGGGCCCTCTGGGAGAGCAGTCAGTTCTCTTAACTGCTGAACCATCTCTCCAGCATCTATTGTTCTTTTGAAACAAATAGCTTATAAACTCATTTTTTTCTGTGAGTCCAGTGATCTGTGTCTCAGTAGA
>NW_008397843.1:0-241 GCF_000622305.1 Nannospalax galili
AAGATGCCCTTACTGCTGTTTGTTTGCCCAAGTCTTACCAGCCCTCTGACCGCCTTCTCAGAACTACCCAGCCCATTGTAAAATGTTCTCCCTAAAATTTAAAGCCCTTAAGGTATGCATCGTCCTCTGGTAGGAGCTTAGACTTTCATACCTAGAGCCACATGACCTAGAGGAAGTGACCCAGCCTTTCTGAGCCCGGAATTCCCCAACAACAACTCATTTACCACAGTGACCACGTGTT
>NW_008397844.1:0-241 GCF_000622305.1 Nannospalax galili
TGTTTTTCATTCTTTTATTTAAACTGAAATTACCCTTAATCAAACATTTAAATTAATAAATTCTAGTTTATATTTTTAAAGATCTCTTGTCTAAAAGATGCACCTTTAAAACTTGATCAGTGTTAACCTTAATTTTATTTTTATAAATTCAGCTATTCAAGTTTAAGGATAGTGTTTCTAGTCCATTGTCTACAACCAGATACTCTGGAGGAATATGCACATGAACAACTTTTTTTTTTTT
>NW_008397845.1:0-241 GCF_000622305.1 Nannospalax galili
GGTGGCGATGAGGATGGGGTGAGGATGGGGATTAAGATGGGGATGAGAATGGGGATGGGGATGAGAATGGGATGCGGACATGGAAAAGGAAAGAGATGGAGATGAGGATGAGGATGTAGATGGGGATGTAAATGAAGATGGGGATGAAGATGGGGATGAGGATGGGGATGAGGATGAGGATGAGGATGGGATGGAAGATGTGGATTTGATAGAGATGGGAAGGGATGGAGATGGGATGATA
>NW_008397846.1:0-241 GCF_000622305.1 Nannospalax galili
ACTCACACTTGGGGGCTGGAGAGACAACTCAGCAGTTAAGAGTACTGACTGTTCTTGCAGAGGACCCGGTTCAATCCCCAGCACTTACATGGCAGCTAACAACTGCCGATAACTCCAGTTCCAGGGGAATATGATGCCCTCTTCTCCACGGGCATTGCACAACATGAGTGCACTTACATGCAGATAATATACTCATACACATTAAAAAAATAAAAATAATAAATTTTTAAAAATTGCTCAC
>NW_008397847.1:0-241 GCF_000622305.1 Nannospalax galili
AAGATAATGTGACAATATTAACTAGTACAAATAAAGGATGAGGACTACCTAGCCTAGGTAGCAGAGATGAGGATGACTGAACATCAAAGAAGCTTCAAGAAGTAATGGAGATTTCAGATGGATTCAATGGAAGGCCTTCCAAGCAGAGGTTCCAACAGCAGCAAGTGCATACAAGTGAGAAAGCTGCTCTATCTGGAGAGTGATTTGGGCAAAAAATGCAAAGGAACCTAAGAGAGGTGGG
>NW_008397848.1:0-241 GCF_000622305.1 Nannospalax galili
CTACAGCTTTCATACCACATATGTTCTATTATCCCTCACTTCTTTTCTCTTTTCCCTCCACCCATCATGGGCCCCTTCTGACTTCGTGACCTCTATAGATACTCCAAATTAAACACATAAATCTAAAAATTCAAGGCTAGGACCCACATATGAGAGAGAATATGTAGTGTTTTTCTTTGGGGCCTGGGTTAAATTACTTTGCATGTTTTCAGGCTCTGTCCATTTTCCTACAAATTTCATA
>NW_008397849.1:0-241 GCF_000622305.1 Nannospalax galili
CCAAAGAAGCCTAGACTGACTCACAGGCACAGAGCAGGAGGATGCACAAATATCCGCAGTCAAAAAACACATGGAAAACTGGACAGGACACTAGAATAAGTCCTAAATATTATACAATATCAATGTTTCACAATCTCTTTTCAGACCAACGTGGAAAACACACATCAATAGTAGGTAGAAAACAGAGAAACCCCAAATGCCATGTAGACAGAAATATTTAACACATTCTTATTTAAAATGG
>NW_008397850.1:0-241 GCF_000622305.1 Nannospalax galili
AGGGGAAAGAAAAGTCTTCCATGACATAAATAGGCTTAAGGAATTCATGTCAGCTACACTTTTTATGCAGCACACATTTACCTGTCCAGGGCAGGCACCACTCATATTGGCTCATCCCTCCTACATCAATTGGTAATTGAGGCTCTCTCTTCCTAGATGGGTCAGATTGACATCCAAGATTAGCTACCACATAGGCTGAGGAATGTTCACTGTGTTCATTCAATGCTGGGCTTGCAGATAT
>NW_008397851.1:0-241 GCF_000622305.1 Nannospalax galili
CATCACCATGCTAAAAAAGCAATCACAATGCCCAAATGGGTCTTCACAATGGCCTAATGTGATACTACAATGTTGCATGTGACATCACAATGCTCCAATGTGTCATCACTGTACTCCAATATGCCATCAAAATGCTCAATGATTAATTCACAATTCCCCATTGTGTCATCACAATGTTCAGTATCCCAAAATAATGGACAATGTCTCATCACATTGCGCCATTGTGGCATCACCATACACA
>NW_008397852.1:0-241 GCF_000622305.1 Nannospalax galili
AAAAAATACCAATCCAGTCAACCAACCAAACCACATATCAATAATAAAACTAAAATAATAAAAAACTAAAACCACATATCAATAATAAAACTAAAATAATAAAATTAAAAACAAAACAAATACACTGAGGTACTGAAGGAGAGTCCCCCTCACCCCCCTCTTCCTGTCCTATGGGAAAAGGCTGCCCTCCGCCTAACTCTGGAAATCCCCTAGATTGTTTGAACCCTTTCCTAGTACATCT
>NW_008397853.1:0-241 GCF_000622305.1 Nannospalax galili
CTGGAGCTGGAAGAGGCAAGAGTTTCTTCTCTGGAGGCTTCAGATGGGGAATTGCAGGCCAACACCTTGATTTCTGAGTCCTGGTCCTCAGTGCCGTGAGAGACCCGGTTTCTGTGACAATTTTTAAATTATTACTTTTTTACTAATTCATAATGTCTTTCTATATTTATGGGATGCAGTGTGATTTTTCTAGACACAAGTAAGATGCGTAATGATCAAAAATTAGTAAAATTTAGCATTT
>NW_008397854.1:0-241 GCF_000622305.1 Nannospalax galili
AAATAAATAAATAAAGATACTAGGAATAGAAAGAATGTAACTGAGCATCATAGAGGCTAAGACAGACCAATGGACTACATTAGTGTCAATGGAAAAAACCTGAAGGCATTTTTTTCTGAAAATCAGGATTAAGGTAAGCGTGCCCACACTGTCCATTCTTTTCAACACAGCATTTGAATTCTCAGCTAGAGTAGTAAGGCACAGAAACAGAAGGTATACAGCTTGGAAAGGAAGAATACAC
>NW_008397855.1:0-241 GCF_000622305.1 Nannospalax galili
CAACCCAGAAAGATACAATTTTAATGAATAAAATATCTGCAAATCACAAACTCACAATAACCACTGTAAAGACTCATCTATTTTCTTACATTTTTCCAATATGTAGCTATATACTTTGACATTCTTGGGACTCTAATAGCTCAGCTTGCTTTACTCAGGTCATCAAAAATTATTTGAAAGCATAAACATAGTGATAGCCTTCTATTTAGTTATATATTCCATGCATAAAAGATTTCGAACT
>NW_008397856.1:0-241 GCF_000622305.1 Nannospalax galili
CATTAAAATATTATCAGCAAGAGTAAAGATTAAGTGGGAACTGAGTGTGAAGTTTGTCTGACTTTGAAGTGTCCAGATATTAAATTCATTTAAAAACTATCTTTGGTATAAAAGAAGAAATCAGGCTGCCAAGCCATGCAGTCTCATAGAAACACATTTCAACAAAGACCCTATGTGCAGAGAACACTTTCACTTTAAGGTAGATCAGTGTGCCCAGGTGACAGAGATCCCTGTGTATTAA
>NW_008397857.1:0-241 GCF_000622305.1 Nannospalax galili
GAGGGCATAAGATTTCCTGGAGCTGAGTTATAGGTAGTTGTGAGCCATTTGTGGAGGCTGGGAACCGAACTCAGGTCCTGTGTAACAGCAGTATGCTTTTGTAACTGCTGATCTATTCAAGCAGATTAATTTTGTTTTCAAGAAGCCCCCAGGAGAGCTGTGGCTGCAGCAGACTGGTGAAGTGGGGAGCTTGTTCTTCGGACATTGGTCAACTGATCTTTAGGCCAACTGGCTGATGGCC
>NW_008397858.1:0-241 GCF_000622305.1 Nannospalax galili
CTCATCTACTTTCATTAACTGTACTATCTGTGAGGAAAGTTAACAGTAGAAATCAGGGCTCATGGGAGCTCCCATAATGTACTTCTACTTTCAGTTATTAGAGTCTACCTCTTACCCTGTGATCCTCAGGTCTGTTGGGCAACTCCAAGGTTTGGTTTCTGATGCTGTCAGCTTACTTACCTCGCTACGTGATTAGTTTTATATTGTCATCTCTCTCCATGTATATGACTTCTAAATCTTT
>NW_008397859.1:0-241 GCF_000622305.1 Nannospalax galili
GGCCACCATGCGCAGCCATAAAATAATTTAAAAATTTTAATTTTTTAAAAAAGAATCTAGGGGATTAGAGAGATTGCTCAGTGTTTAAGAACAGTGGCTGTTCTTGCAGAAGACCTAGGTTCAAATTCCAGGACCCACATGATAGCTAACAACTGTCTGTAACTCCAGTTCCATGGGCATTGCAGAACATGCTTGCACTTACCTATATGTAGGCAATACACACATACACATAAGATAAAAA
>NW_008397860.1:0-241 GCF_000622305.1 Nannospalax galili
TAATATCACAGCCATCGGGCCAGATTCTTTTCACACACCCACATTCCAGACGTTTCTTTGGCCATAATGCAAATTCTTTCTAGTTGTATGATTTTTATATATGTTATTTATCATAGCTGAGCCTCAGCTTAACTTATGTGTAGCAATATACTTCTAGAGCTTTTTAAGGGTTTATGAAAATGCCAGTATGTATAAAGTATGGGACACATAACTGTTCAACAAAGGGAAGCTCTCACTATTA
>NW_008397861.1:0-241 GCF_000622305.1 Nannospalax galili
GTGAACATGGTCTTGTCACCTGCCCTCTCACGTACAGATGGTTGTATCACCTGCCCCCTGTGACGTTCTGAAGGTCGTGTCACCTGCCCCCTCTGACATTCTCATGGTCGTGCCAGCCGCCCGCTCCGACATGCACATAGTCGTGTCACCTGCCTACTCGACAACGCAGATGGTCGTGTCAGCTGCCCTCTCTGACGTGCTTATGGTGGTGTCACATGCCCCCTCTGACGTGCAGATGCTC
>NW_008397862.1:0-241 GCF_000622305.1 Nannospalax galili
GGGAAGTAAAATTAAAGGAAAGTCAAATACCATGCAAGGAGCTTCTCAAAATCTTCAAAGCACAGGAAGCAGCTCATAGGAGTATGTGAAAACGATCAAACTTGCCTAAGTGCTGAGAACAAAAGGTAGAAATTAATTATGCAGTATAGGTTAAAAGACCCCCAAAAGAAAAGTAACCAGTTGTTTCCTTAGTTAAGAGCTGGAAGTTTTCTTGCATTTTTCCAGTGCACTTTTCCCTATC
>NW_008397863.1:0-241 GCF_000622305.1 Nannospalax galili
GTTGTTAGCTGCCATGTTGGTGCTGGGATTGGAACCTGGGTCTTCTGCATGTGTAACCAGTGTTCTTAACCTCTGAGCCATCTCTCCAGCCCCACTATATTTATGTATTTTTTTTAATTTTTAAGAATTTCTCTGTATTATGTATTATATACAGAACACCTCAAACAATCTTAATCATTTTTATACCCTCTCTCCCACTGGCACTCTCCCACAGCAGCCCCACTAGAATTCATACATTCTG
>NW_008397864.1:0-241 GCF_000622305.1 Nannospalax galili
ACCCCTATAGCAGTGTTGGGGGAATTAGGGAAAATTCCACTTAAATTCTGCCTAAAAATCAAAAGCCTTAGGAACAAATAAAAATTACAAGCAATGAGAATAGGGAAGGGAGAAAGGAGGAGTCCAAGAGTCTAAGAACATGCAAGAGATAGCTGATGGACATTCTTCCTGAGTAGAGAATGTCTTTCCCCCATTTATGCTCAGATGAGACTATACTTTCCCTGCCAAGCAAAGGGTCCTT
>NW_008397865.1:0-241 GCF_000622305.1 Nannospalax galili
CCTGTCCCTGGTGCAACCATCCCTCTGGTCCCCACCCTTTTCACCTCTTACAGTGACATCTCCCATGTAATTAGATGAGGGGAAACCTCAAGGACCACACTGTGTCCTCCTCAATCATCTCCATCGAGGTCCTAATGTCCAATTACATCACACTAGTGGTAAATGATGTCTTAATCCACGAATATGGGGTAGAGTCAATCCTCACCACCACCCAAATGGTCTTGCCCAGCCCAGGGGTCCC
>NW_008397866.1:0-241 GCF_000622305.1 Nannospalax galili
AATGTGCTGGCCATCTGTGTGGTCAGGAGTCTTCATTTTTACTCTATAGGGTATTGTCCATGCCCAGGCTTATCTAATCTATAGTTTCCTGGAAGGTGAACAGCAGGGGAGGAGTAGCAGCAGGCGAACAGGTCAAGCATTATTCAGAAGCTAAAAACAGCAACCATTCAGAGGCTGAAAAGAGCAATCAGTGGGGTGTCAGGAGGGGTTGAGTGAAGGGGATCTCTGGGTCCTACATTCC
>NW_008397867.1:0-241 GCF_000622305.1 Nannospalax galili
GAACTAGAAGCAACGTAGGTATCGATCAAATGATAAATGAATAATGAAAAGTGGCTCATTTACACCATGGAATATTATTTAAGTATTAAGTAAGTTGAAATTATGAATTTCACAGGTAAATGGATAGAACTGGTAACAATAATCTTGCGTCAGGTAACCAGAGCCAGAAAAGTGAATATTTTAAGTTTTTGCTCATAATTGGATGCTAGATTTGAATCTTTAGATAGGTGTGTTTCAATTG
>NW_008397868.1:0-241 GCF_000622305.1 Nannospalax galili
GCTATTTTCCTTACACTATCAGCATTCTTCTACAGATAGTAAGGGACCAGCAAAATGGCTCAGCTGGTAAAGGTACTTGCTGCCAAGGCTGACAACCTAAGCTATCCCCAAAACACACACGGTAGAAGGAGAGAAACAATTCCTGCAAGTTGTCCTCTGGCCTCCTGGGATACCATGACAGGAGCACCCATTCTTATACAAACATAAAATAAGTAAATAAATAATAAATGTTTAAAATAAA
>NW_008397869.1:0-241 GCF_000622305.1 Nannospalax galili
TTTGGGACTCTCAGGTGGTCTGCTGAATTCTCAGCCCGTATGCCAGATGGAAGCCAGAACAGGCACTCTCTGGTGGTCTGCAGAGATCTCAGCCTCCACACCAATGGTGGTCATAACACGCCCTCTCAGACAGCCTGCTAAGGTCTCAACTTTATCCTACCAAAGAGCAGAGGTCTTCCCAGGGGCCTTGGGAGGGGCCTTACTTAATCCCAGTTAGGGTGTTGGGTATGGGGAAGCTCAC
>NW_008397870.1:0-241 GCF_000622305.1 Nannospalax galili
GAGCAGGATTCCTACCTTATTTCTGTTCTGGACAATGAAGATGGCTTCTAATATCTAATTTCCCTTTATCCCTGTGAGCTAGGATGTTTAAGCTTCCACATTTCATTTACTTTATCTTTGATGCATAGTTCAGATAACATATTATTAGCAGCAAGTTAAAAAGAAGAAATTGCAAAAACATGGGTGCCACCATGATGTCCTCCTCAGAACACTAAGAACAGAAGAGGATAAAGTCCATCGA
>NW_008397871.1:0-241 GCF_000622305.1 Nannospalax galili
GAGTGTTTGTCTTTAATGTATAAAGCCCTAGCTCCATTCGCAGCATCATATACACTGAGTGTGATGGCACGTTTCTGTAACCTCTGTATTCAGGAGATTCAAGGTTTGAAGCCAGTCTGGGCTACAGCTGGGAATAGAGTTGAGTTTTGTGTCCAGCATCAAAGACAATGCATGTCATGGTACATGTCTGTAATCTCAGTACTCAGGAAGTTCAAGGATTGAGGCCAGCCTGGGCTACATG
>NW_008397872.1:0-241 GCF_000622305.1 Nannospalax galili
AATATAGGAACTCAAAGTTGATTTCCCATGCCCTCTAGATGAACTGAGATATTGCAAACACAAAGGGATGTATCAGGGACTGAGGAAATGGCTCAGCACGTTAGAGTACTTGCTGTGTAAGCATAAGGACCTGAGTTCAAATTCCCAGTACCCACATAAAAAGCCAGGTGTGCCTGTGTGTACTTGGGATCCCAGTACTATATGAGGGTGGCTTTCTAGCCACCAGCCTAGATCTAGGTTC
>NW_008397873.1:0-241 GCF_000622305.1 Nannospalax galili
AAGAAAGCCATGAAGCCATGTAGGTTTAGAGCCTGCACGGAGGTCAGACACGTGGCTGACCCCCAGCCACACGGCTGGGAGAAGGGAGCTTTAGAGAAAAAGTGAAGAACTACGAGATGCCAGGGGCAGCCCAAAGCCTTAGAGAAAGCATGTTTAGTAAGAAGGCATGAAGAAGAAAAGGAGAAATTATGCTTTCCTGAACAGTCCAGGAAAGCAGACAGACTTAGGGAGACCTACATGG
>NW_008397874.1:0-241 GCF_000622305.1 Nannospalax galili
AGAGTGAGTTCATCTTCTTACTAAAAGCATCTAACTTATCCCTTGTGGGAACATTTGGACATTAAGCAGACTGACTTCAATTTCTGAAAGAAGAGCAGTACTAATAGACAGTTTACAAGGAAGCAACTACTCTTTGTGTACTTGAATCATCCCACTTTTTATTTATTATTTTATGTATATGAGTGTATTGCCTGCATGTAAGTGCACCTGTGTAGTGCAATGCCAGTGTAGGTCAGAAGGT
>NW_008397875.1:0-241 GCF_000622305.1 Nannospalax galili
GTCTTTTTAAAAATTTATTTATTTTATGGGTATGAGTGTTTCACCTGCATGTGTATAAGTGTACCATGTGCATGCAATGCCCGAAAAGATCAGAAGAGGGTGTTGGATTCCCCTGGAACTGGAGTTACAGATAGTTATTAGCCTCCATGTAGATGCTGGGAACTAAACTTGGGTCCTCTGCAAGAGCAGCCAGTGCTCTTAATGCTGAGCCATCTCCAGCCCCACCTGATGTGTTTTTTTT
>NW_008397876.1:0-241 GCF_000622305.1 Nannospalax galili
AGGGCCTGTTTTAGGTTGTCAAAAGCCTGCTGTTGTTCTTCTCCCCAGGAAAATGCTGACAGTCCCCCCTTGTTACCACTTATAGAGGCCTGGCAATATCTGCAAAACCAGGTATCCACAGGCAACAATATCCAGCTGACCCCAGAATCCTCTGATGTGTCTGACTTAGGGGAATGGGGATGTCCTGGTCGGCCTTTTCTCTTGGAAAGGAGAGTCTGTGCATACCCCCTTGCAGTTGAAA
>NW_008397877.1:0-241 GCF_000622305.1 Nannospalax galili
CAATATACTCATACACATAAAATAAAAATAATAAATAAAATATTTTTAATTTAAAAAATAATAAATCCACTTTCCAAACTGGAACATGAAATTTAACATAATGCACACACTATGATACAGAAATTTCAGCTGGATTGGTGGCCAGCTTAAGTATCTGTCAGCATTGGGATGGATAGATTATGTTAAGTTCAGACAAACTGTATCTACACGCAACAAGTATCACACTGCACACACACACACA
>NW_008397878.1:0-241 GCF_000622305.1 Nannospalax galili
GCTTCCCATTTGGGATTAGATAGCCTCTCAGGGAGCTCATCCCTGGAGAAAAGTGATTCTCCTCCCTCAGCATGTACTGATTGCCTATAACTCTTCATCTCCAGGTGGAAGTCTGTGACCTTCCCCCATCCACACTGGCATGTCATGTGGTATCATTTTGCAGATCTTGTTTTGTTACTATACTGTGGATATTTCATGGATGCAGCTTCTCTGTCATGTTCAGAGCATGTCTAGAACACAT
>NW_008397879.1:0-241 GCF_000622305.1 Nannospalax galili
TACCCCAGATTGCTAAAGTATATTGTCCAACAATTCTTTCAAAGAGGGTATATCAGAAATAAACTTCTTGAATTCTTCAATATCAAAAAATACCTTGGTTTTGCCCTTAAAATTGAACGCCAATTTGGCTGGATAAAGGATTCTTGGTTGAAAGCCTTCTTTCTGCAGAACTTCTATGATTCTGGCCCACCGACTTCTAGCATCTATGGTGCCTGGTGATAAGTCAGCTGTCATTCGGATT
>NW_008397880.1:0-241 GCF_000622305.1 Nannospalax galili
CGACGTGCTAGTGGCCGTGTCTCCTGTCCACTCTGACGTTCAGATGGTCATGTCGGCTTCCCACTCTGATGTACACATGATCGTGTCAACTGCCAATTCTGACGTGCAGATGGTCGTGTCACCTGCCCGGTCTGACTTGCATATCGCAGTGTCACATGGCCCCTCTGACGTGCAGATGGACATGTCACCTGCCCCCTCTGAAGTGCAGGTGGTCGTGTCACCTGCCCCTCTTAGGTGGGGA
>NW_008397881.1:0-241 GCF_000622305.1 Nannospalax galili
ACTGGGGGCAGGGGGAGAGATATATAAGGCCTGCCCTTCCCAGTAATAAACAAGTCTGCAGCACTTGGCCGAGTGCCTGCTTCCACCCAACTCCTGGTGTCTGTGTGTTGACTCTGCCGCACACCACCTCGCCCGGAACCCTCGTTCCCTGCCATCCCTCGTGGGCTGGACCCATGAGGAAACCTGCCACACATAGTGAATTCCAGGACAGCTGGGGCTACAGGGAGACCCTGTGTCAAAA
>NW_008397882.1:0-241 GCF_000622305.1 Nannospalax galili
CCCATGATAGCCATTCTTAATAGCTGTCCTAGTAGGACAGGTGAAGACTGTGGTACTCATGTGGGATTTGGTGGAGGCGACTGGTACTAGCCAGACTTTGGAATAGTTAGAAACGGTTAACAAAGAGGGGCGGGGTATTGCTGTGGAAGGGAAGAAGGTGCACATGTCTGTAGGCATCAATGACTGAGCTACACAGGCACATCTACAGAACTAGCTTTCTTCCCTCCCCTCCCCTCCCCTC
>NW_008397883.1:0-241 GCF_000622305.1 Nannospalax galili
CATATTTGGTAACACACTCCAGAGCAAGAGTACATCTCTTTCACAAGTGGCCAAAAGTTTCTAGGTTCACAATTGAATTAATACAGTTATATACTATTGAACTCAGTATAAGCCCTGTAAGACACAAAATTGAATGACAATCTTTTTTAACCTTTAAAAAAGATTTCCATTTTATTTTAGAATATATTGCTTCTTGCAGAAAGACTCATTGTTTTTGCTACTAACACTGAGATGTTGGCAC
>NW_008397884.1:0-241 GCF_000622305.1 Nannospalax galili
AGAGCCGAGGAAAGACGACACAGACACCAAGGTGGGGTTCAAGCTTCTTTTCTCTCGCTTCCTTTATTCTCTCTTATATTCTCTTCATTATCTCACTCACTTTGATGCTGCACGCCTGCTGCCTGCTTCCCTTGCTGTTCTCCTATATTGTTCTATCTCTCATATTGTTCTATCTCGTTCTCTCCCCTAGTACACACTTCAGCTCTTCATATAGCGTTTCCAACAGCCCTCCCCCCAGCCA
>NW_008397885.1:0-241 GCF_000622305.1 Nannospalax galili
ACATAGGGAGTTCCAGGGCAGCTGGGGCTACAGGGAGACCCTGCTTCAAAAGAAAAAAAAATTAACTTACTTTGTATATTCTTATAGTTGTTTTTGAGAAAGGGTCTCACGTAGCCCTGGCTGGCATCAAGCTCGTTAGGTAGCTGAGGCTGGCCTTGAACTTTGTGTCCTCCTGCTTCCAGACCTCCTGAGCACTGGGATTACAACCAGGTGCTGCTGTACCTGGTTTGGCTTTTTATTG
>NW_008397886.1:0-241 GCF_000622305.1 Nannospalax galili
CTTTGTCACATTTAAGGTTTCATCGGAGAATTCATAATGGAGAGAAACCCTACTGATATGAAGAATGTGACAATTCCTGTCGTGCTAGCTTAGCACATAGGGAACATCAGGAAATTGATACTGGGGAGAAACCCTACAAATGAAAAGGGCTGAGTGTCCTTTGCTCATATTTCAACTGTTAGAGAACACCATAGAATGCATAATAAAGGGAGACACTGCAAATATAAATCATTTGGAAATT
>NW_008397887.1:0-241 GCF_000622305.1 Nannospalax galili
GATCTCCCCAAGTCCATTAAAAGTCAGTCCATTCTGTCTTTCAGGTGTTGTCCGTGACATTCCCATGGCTCGTGCGTGACTTCCCCATGGCTCAGGCTTCCATTACAAGATGTCTCCCAGCCACACCCCCATAGTCCACACTCTGCGGCAGGCCCCACCCATTGGAGGAACTAGCAAATCAGGAGACAGGTGGTAACAAGCAAAGTAGAGCAAAGCATCAGCAGAAAGGAAAATAGAGACA
>NW_008397888.1:0-241 GCF_000622305.1 Nannospalax galili
GCATTGTTGATGGCATCATGAAGCATCTTGATGGCATATGTGGCAATAGTGTTGGCACGTGGGAACATTGTGATATCATATTGGAACATTGTGAACTCACAATGGAACAATGTGAACTCATATTGTAACAATGTAATGGCACAAAATACATTGTGCTGACACGTTGGAGCATTGTGATGTCATACTGGAGCATTGTGATGTCAAAATGGAACATTGTGAATTCATATTGTAACAGTGTGAC
>NW_008397889.1:0-241 GCF_000622305.1 Nannospalax galili
GACCCTGATAAAAGCAGTAGATTAAATCTGGATTTTTCAATTACTGATATACACAACAGATTTTCAGTTTATATGCTATTGCCTACACTTTATTCAGGTCATGGATCTCACTTCAGTGTTGAATGATCGCTTGATTCTAAATAATGCTGCTTTAAAATAAGTAGAAAATTATTTATTGAATGAAAAAGTTCTTTCACTTTGTGCTGTGTTCAGATCAAACCTCCATGTGCAGAATGATAGG
>NW_008397890.1:0-241 GCF_000622305.1 Nannospalax galili
GTTTTTTTACACTTTGAGATGATTCTGCAGCCTTCATATCATCTGCATACCAACCTCAGGATTATCAAGGGCAAACAAAAGATAATTAACACCAGAAACTGGCGAAGGCAGGAGCTACTGACTGAGGGTTCTCATTTAATGCAGGAATTCTGAAAAACAGAAAATGAACTAACTATAGAAAAGCTCGTCTAACAAAAAATTCAATATCCTATTCTTTATATGTCTTTTTGCCTGAATTTGT
>NW_008397891.1:0-241 GCF_000622305.1 Nannospalax galili
TTTCTAGGACCTGCCACATGTACCAAAGGTGAACTAACATCTCCTCCAACCACACAAGGGGATTTAGGACTTTCTGAATTTAGACAAAGTGCACTCCCATCTCCCCTATCTCCAGAGGGGGCTTTTCGATCTTTGACATCTATATCAGGAGTTTTAGCATGTCCCTCGTTTGCAGTAGGGGCTCTAGGACATTCCACACCAACACAAGGGGCATTGTCATCTCCCCCATTTTCAAAATCGT
>NW_008397892.1:0-241 GCF_000622305.1 Nannospalax galili
GAATTAAAAACAGCTGTAGCCTCTCAATCCCTTTTAAAGTTCAACCTATAGAATTCAATGCTACCCATTGCTTCCTTAACAAGGCTCAAAATAACAGTTTTGATATAGACGTGGGATTGGCATCTTTTGCCACTTGAGTACAATTCATTAACATTTCTGTAGCCTTTTGCTTGGAATCAGGCTGGGTTTCGGTATGTGGCAACAACATGGCCTATCCTTCCCTCCCTGTAAATTGGACGGG
>NW_008397893.1:0-241 GCF_000622305.1 Nannospalax galili
ACATGGTCGTGTCACCTGTCCTCTTTGACGTGCACATGGTCGTGTCAACTGACCCCTCTGCCATAAATATCGTCGTGTCACCTGCCCGCTCGGACATGCAGATTGTCATGTCACCTCCCCACTCTGACATTCAGATTGTCGTTTCACCTGTCCTCTCTGACGTCTAGATGGTCTTGTCACCTGGCCCCTCTGACGTGTTGATGATCGTGTCACCTGCCCGCTCCGACGTGCACATGGTCGT
>NW_008397894.1:0-241 GCF_000622305.1 Nannospalax galili
GTTAACATTGCACACTTAACATTTTGTTCTCATCTGCTCTAACCTCTGTCCTTTTCTTCCTTCTGTGGTTTTCCTTGATGATAGGATGTTCCACGATCCTGTATACTTACAATGTTTTGGTTAGGGAGTTTTGAGACAGTGTCTATTATGTAACCCAGGCTGTCCTCAAAATCACAGAAATCTTGCCTCAGCCTTGAATGTCCTGGGATTACAGGCATGAGTCACCAGGCCTGGCTGAAAT
>NW_008397895.1:0-241 GCF_000622305.1 Nannospalax galili
CCTCAGTAAGGCCTCTTCAACCACAAGGGAAGAAAAAGTCCAGACCCTTGGCTGACACTGTTGCAATCACATTGAAAGGTCTAGGAGGCCAAGTCTAGACAAGTGAAAGATGAAAATGTTCTCTCAAGCTGATGAGAGCAGCTGGATGGAACAGCACAGAAAACTTGAAAAGAATGAAAGGCCTAAATGCATAAAATATTGTTTAAGACATTATAATGGATCCTACAATTGTTTGCATAGA
>NW_008397896.1:0-242 GCF_000622305.1 Nannospalax galili
TTGGACATTTGACCAAAAGTGAAAACTCATTGGGTTTGCTGCTTGGTGGCTTCAAGAGTTCTGTGGTTCTTGGTCAAGAGTGCTGTCTGACAAAGTTCCAACTGAAAGCCTATGGCCGCTGCTCTTTTCGTGGAAATCCCTTCCCTAATTACTCCTGGTTTTTGTAATTTGTATAGCCTTCTCTTCTTTAGGTATTTCGATAACCAACTCTGATGATGGAATGGGAAACTAAACCTGGGGAA
>NW_008397897.1:0-241 GCF_000622305.1 Nannospalax galili
AGATCACCCTGAGTTTGAGGCCAGCCTTGGCTACATAGCAATTAGGCTGGGCTAAGTGTAAATTCTCATCCACACCCCAGAAAAGCCTACAATTTTTAGTTACATTCTATGTGTTACATACAACAATGGATTGTATTGGTTATTTTTCTTGTCATTGTGCCCAAATGGCTGACAAGAAGCAATTTAAGAAAGGACGGATTTGCTGAGTGTTGTGGCATAGCCTTACTCCCAGCACTTGGGA
>NW_008397898.1:0-241 GCF_000622305.1 Nannospalax galili
TGCTTCTTCTAATCATGTGGTTATTAAATTAAAAAAAAATTCTTCAAAGCAAAAAAACCAAACTAAAACAAAAACACCCAGACTGAGATTAGTCTCTTTGACATCCCATTTGTCTTTCCTTACTCACAAATGCTAAATGAACTATTCCTTTTTTCTTAGCATTTGTTAAGCCCAGAAGAAGAAACTGAGACATCAAGTTTGATAGGACTTTTAAACTATTTCTTTTTTTAATTAAAAAGAA
>NW_008397899.1:0-241 GCF_000622305.1 Nannospalax galili
ATTTGTTATTCATTTCTGACTATTGATCTGTTTTAATGTTTCTCTAAGAAATTGGCTATCAACTTATTTGGTATCTTTATACAAAAATATTTAAAGCATGTAATGTTTAATAAAAATAAATAAAATAGGCTGGGGATATAGCTCATGTGCTAGGCTCTGGGTTTAAATCTCCAGTAACAAATAAAAGTTAAAAAATACAGGCTTGCTGAGCTGCCTTTAATCCCAGCATTCCGGAGGCAGA
>NW_008397900.1:0-241 GCF_000622305.1 Nannospalax galili
TAATGGCTTGTTTAATCATTTTGAAACTTGTCATTACGTGATTTCTAATACTAATGGCTCACTTTCTCCCCCCTTTTATCGTCTCATAAAGGGGTTGAACCAAGCTGACACTAAATTTTTCCTGGCAAATTTGGGCCTTTTCTTTGAAAACTTGTAAATTGCTTTCTACAGAAGGATGAGGAGAAGCTGTGTCCTCTCCATGCGGTCCTCCTTTATTGCTCAGGCCAGCAGGATGTCATCT
>NW_008397901.1:0-240 GCF_000622305.1 Nannospalax galili
CTCACAGAGATCTGCCTGCCTCTGCCTCCCAAGTGCTGGGATTAAAGGCAGCTTGGATTCTTTTTTATGATGATGATCAAACCCAGAGCCAGATGCATGCTAAACACTTACTGTACTACCATGCTACACCCAGAACCAAATTTGGATACTCTTTCTTTGTTGGTTTTGTTTGTTTTATGTTTGTTGTTTTTGGAGGGGGTGGTTGGTTGGTGGTGGGGGTTGTGTTTTGTTGTTGTTGTT
>NW_008397902.1:0-241 GCF_000622305.1 Nannospalax galili
AAATCATGTGATTCCAATTATATTCTTAAAAAGGTTTGTGTGTCTTGAGTATTAGTATACTGTAGGAGTACCACCAAAATGGGCTTTTCTAAAACTTTCTTCTAATTGCTTCTCTGCATTTTTAAAATTTTTATAATGAAAATGAATTATTTTACAATTAGAAAAATACCTTAAGATGGGGCTAGAGAGATGGCTCAGCAGTTAAAAGCACCAGTTGCTCTTGAAGAGGACCCAGGTTCAG
>NW_008397903.1:0-241 GCF_000622305.1 Nannospalax galili
GAATCCTGTCATTTTTATTTCAGTTTACATTCTTGATACAGCTATACTCTCCCACAGTTATACCTTCATCAAATTTCTTTCTACAACCCCTTGGGTATAATCATTCCTTTCTTCAACTCTTTGTGTTACTTCCAGAACTCTCTGAGGGGCTGGTTTTATGGACATGAAATTCTTCAGCCTATTTATGTCCTGGAAGATTTTTCTTTCCTCTTTGACTATAATAGACATTTTGGCTGGCTAT
>NW_008397904.1:0-241 GCF_000622305.1 Nannospalax galili
TTCCCTTGTCACATCACAATCCTCAAATGTGATGTCACAATGCTCCCTGGTACTGTCACACTGTTACAGTTTGACTTTACCATGCTCCATTGTGACAGCACAATGATCCAATGTGACGCCACAAAGGCACCAATATGACAACCCAATGCTCCACTGTGACATCACAATGCACAATTTTGCCATCAAAATGTTCCAAAATGTCATTCAGAATATTACAATATGACCTCACAATGTTCATGTT
>NW_008397905.1:0-241 GCF_000622305.1 Nannospalax galili
CCCAATTTTCATTCAGTAGTGTGTTCTCTAGTTTCCATGGGTTTCTATATTTCTTTCTCATTTCTATTGTTGTTGATATCCAGCTTTCTCCTTTGTGGTCAGAAAGGACACTGGATGCTATTCCAATTTGTAACAATTTTGTGAGACTTGCTTTGTGCCCTAATATGTCATCAATTTTCTAGAAAGTTCCGTGAGCTTCTGAGAAGAAAATATATTCTTTGGTGCTTGGGTGAATGTTCTG
>NW_008397906.1:0-241 GCF_000622305.1 Nannospalax galili
AGCTGCCAATAAATTCTCAGCTATTTTGGGGGCCTGATGCCCATTTCCCATATTCTATTCTGGGTTATTGTCTGAATACATCAGCATGGGTTCTGTGCATGCTATCACTATTGTAGCAGGATCATATGAGTAAATACCCAGTGACCAGAAAGCCTTAATATCCTCATGTTCATGTGCCAACCCTGGCCCGTACAATATTTCAGCCACCTTTTCCACAACGATCTCTAAAACTCTGGTTGGG
>NW_008397907.1:0-241 GCF_000622305.1 Nannospalax galili
CAATGAAGTCTTAAAAAGAATTTTAAAAGAAAAAGGGGCAAAAGCATTACTAGTTTAGCAGGTGAAAGGGTCAGACTATTTTTCTGTCACTACTCCACAATCCGTGTGAGTCTCAGAGGTCTGCCTTCAAATCACAAAGCTCCATATGAGACAATTTTATTTACCCTGTTTTCCATAATATAGCCACAACCTATTCATGGTGCTCTTCTCCATTATTTTCAGTTTAAGCCCATGTGTTATT
>NW_008397908.1:0-241 GCF_000622305.1 Nannospalax galili
GACCATCTACAAAGGTTCCAGGGCTTGAAATCAGGCTCAGGGGACTCTATAGTCTCAGGAACCCTGGTGATACGCAGAGCGACTGACTTTCAAGGATATGTGTTCAAGTCCCTGACTCCTGCTGTCTGCTCACAGCCCCCTTGCCAGCAAATGGAGGCTCCTGACTACCAGAAACTGGGCTGTGGGCCAGAGGCTCTTCATGCCTCAGGGGCTTATGCTCCCTATGGCTCCCTCTGCCCAC
>NW_008397909.1:0-241 GCF_000622305.1 Nannospalax galili
GCATTGTGATGGCAAAATGAGAATTGTGATAGCACAATGGAACATTGAGAAATCATTTTGTAACATTGTGATGGCACAGGAGAGCAATAAAATGGCACAGGGGGCCATAGTGCTGGCATATTTGAGCATTTTGATGTTACGGTGGAGCATTGTGATGTCACATTGTAGCATTGTGATGTCATATTAGTGGATTCTGAGGGGACACTGAGCACCATGTTTGCATATTGAGCATGATGATGAA
>NW_008397910.1:0-241 GCF_000622305.1 Nannospalax galili
ACTGAGTTGGTCAGGATGCACAGGATCAGGAAGCAGTTGTGGCTCCCCAGGTGTCTGGGGCGCCAACAAGGAATGGGACAGGACCCAGGCTAGGACCAGAGACCAGCGAGGGAGACGGGAGGGTGAATGAGGCTGGGGGAGCCAAGGTGTGGAGGGCACAATGAACTTACCCTGAAGAGAGGCTTGCGGGTCATCCCAAAAGCTATTATTTTTAAAGTATTTATTATAAAAGCTATTAATT
>NW_008397911.1:0-241 GCF_000622305.1 Nannospalax galili
CACTGGATGGTCCCATACCCATGAGTATATGGGGAGCACAAATTTGGCTTCATGGGTTATTAAAAAAAAAGAGGACATGATATTGGGAGGGTGGGGTGGGAATGAATCTGGAAGGAGTCAGGAGGAGGTGGGGGTGTGTGGATACATTATATCCATATGGGACATTCTCAAGGAATTAATAAAAATAATACATTTACATTAAAAATGAGAGTCCCTGAGACATAAGCCAGTATGGAATTTG
>NW_008397912.1:0-241 GCF_000622305.1 Nannospalax galili
GTTCCAGGCCAGCTGGGGCTATGGGGAGACCCTGTCTCAAAAAGACTCCCCTTTCCATAAAAAGAAATTCAAACTATCATCAACTGCTGAGTAGCTGCTTTGGTCTGTGTGGTTCTGTTGGTCAGAAAAGTCCCCTTTGAGAACACCCAAAACAAAGTTCCCACTGGGACTGCCCTGAGGTCTGGCTCTTAGTAAAAAAGCTATGCCAAGGGCTGGAGAGATGTTCAGCTGTTAAGAGCAC
>NW_008397913.1:0-241 GCF_000622305.1 Nannospalax galili
GTAGTCCTTATCCACATTACACAGGGTTTATAAACTGTTTTGCAAGAGAGAATGACCTTAGAAGTGACAAAGAATATCCAACGAAAAGAGACATCTTTTGCTCCAGTAGAAGATTAGAAAAAAAATTATCAAAGCTCCTTTCTTCTTGCTAGCATTGACTTGATCAGCCAGGGAGGCCCAAAAGACTCCGAGATAGTAACCCAGCATTGAACTGGGAAAATGAACAGCAGACCCCAATCTT
>NW_008397914.1:0-241 GCF_000622305.1 Nannospalax galili
CTTTGTGCTAACAGCCTTCAGGACAGGAGTCGGACATTCCCTGGGATTACTGGCAGTGTTCTCTGACCAGGTGTCAAGTTCCTTTCTTCTCCAAAGCTGGGAAGTCATGGATAACACCAGACCCCATGGGTGCTCTGGACAACACCAGACCCCACGTGGATGCTCTGTACACTGAGTAACCAGACCGTTTGCTTCCAGTCTAAATCTTCATTGAACTTTCAGGGTTGTCCGTGGCCCTGAT
>NW_008397915.1:0-241 GCF_000622305.1 Nannospalax galili
TTTTTTGTAGTCAGATTAGGTCTAAGAGGTTCGATGCTGTGCTTTGGCTTTTAGAGAGGCTTTTAGTTGGTAAGAGATGGTGGATGATTAGTGGGAAGAATCCTAGTAGGAAGGAGAATTTTTTAGTGGTGGATGGAAGGTTAGGCGTGAGGAATAGGGTTAGGTTGTTTAGTTCTATGGAGACTGTAAACCCTAAGGATGTAACTACTAGGGCAGTTAATTTGAGGAATCAGGGTATAGT
>NW_008397916.1:0-241 GCF_000622305.1 Nannospalax galili
TCAAGGCCAGCTCTCCAGGATGCACCTCATTCCACCACTATGTTTTTCCTTCATCTGAATTGATTTTTATCATTTAAATTTTTGAAATAATTTTAATAGCGTAAAGTTCACATCCATTAATTTGTGTTTAAATAGGGTAATATTAGGACTGGAAAGACAGCTCTGTTGTTAAGAGCACAAAACGCTCTTACAGAGGATCTGAGTTTGGTTCTTAACACCTATGTCAGTGGGCTCAAAACTG
>NW_008397917.1:0-241 GCF_000622305.1 Nannospalax galili
GAGAGGTTTGTACAGGAGTCTCACAAGCAGTGCATAGTAGAGTGTCTCAAAGTTGAACCCAAATCACCCGGAGGCCTTGGTAGCACCAAGTGCTGAACCCACATTCAGAGTTTCTGGTGCATTGTCTGGTCTGGGATGGGACTTGAGACGTTGTACCAGCAGCAGGTGCCTAGGAGATACTGAGGCTGTGGTCCAAGGAACATACTTTGGGAACCATTTTACAAGAGGAAGGATCCAGGCT
>NW_008397918.1:0-241 GCF_000622305.1 Nannospalax galili
TGAGCATTGTGATGGCATATTGGGGCACTGAGATGGCACAGCTGGGATTTGAGGGCACAATGAAACATTTCGATTCCATATTGCAGCATTGTGATGGCCTATTGAACATCGTTGTGGTATATTGGGGCATTGTGATGACACATTGATGCACTGTTACGGCACATTTAGCATTGGGATGTCACATTTGAGTATTATGATGACACATTGGAGGAGAGTTTTGGCACATTGAACATTGTGATGA
>NW_008397919.1:0-241 GCF_000622305.1 Nannospalax galili
CAGTATTTTCCCTGTCTTGCCTGGTTCTAGCCCACAAATAGCTTTCTAGGTACAAAAGCACTGTGGGGAAAAACAAAAATCCCAAGTCCCAGCCCCCACTCTTCATTTTCTTCCTAGAGTAAAAAAAAAAAACTTGTTGGTTAAAATATATTCATATCATATAGATATATTTATGTGTGTATGTGTATATGTATATAGAGAGCTGGGCCTTTCCCCCTCTGTGTGGAAGGATCCTTTGTGT
>NW_008397920.1:0-241 GCF_000622305.1 Nannospalax galili
ACCTGTGATCTTGTAAATCATTTCTCTTTCTACAAGAAATGAAACTCTAACACTCTTTTCCAAGTGGCACATTGGCTTCCTGGCAGTCCAAGGATGCCATTTCTAAAGCCAGCAACCCGGACCTTATATCCCCACACCCCCATGAAGTTTGCACATCTGGAGTGAGGTCAGTTAGTTGCCTTCTCCATCCGTCGTTTCTTAATGCTTGCCTGATGGAACTCGGGGAAGAATCTGGAGGTGC
>NW_008397921.1:0-241 GCF_000622305.1 Nannospalax galili
ACCTGTGATCTTGTAAATCATTTCTCTTTCTACAAGAAATGAAACTCTAACGCTCTTTTCCAAGTGGCACATTGGTTTCCTGGCAGTCCAAGGATGCCATTTCTAAAGCCAGCACCCCAGACCTTATACCCCCACACCTCCATGAAGTTTGCATATCTGGAGTGAGGTCAGTTAGTTGCCTTCTCCATCTGTCGTTTCTTAATGCTTGCCTGATGGAACTCGGGGAAGAATCTGGAGGTGC
>NW_008397922.1:0-241 GCF_000622305.1 Nannospalax galili
TGAGGTTGGAAATCTGGCTCAGCAGTTAAGAACAATGGCTGTTCTTCCAGTGGACCTGAGTTCATTCCTAGCACCCATATGGCAGCCAACAACAGTCTGTAACTCCAGTTCTAGGGGATCTGATGCTCTCTTCTGGCCTCCATGGACATTGCATGCACATGGTGCACTTATATACATGCAGGCAAAATACTTATACACGTAAAATTAAAAAACAAAAGGGCCGCAGGCAACGCCCAGTAGT
>NW_008397923.1:0-241 GCF_000622305.1 Nannospalax galili
TCCAGAAGATTACAAACCTCTGGTATTGGACAGAGTTCAGGATTTGATTTACGCCGCTGGATTTTGCTTTTGTTAAAGTATGTTTGTTTATTTGCTACACCAGTTCTTCCCTTTTGGAATAAGCATATTTTTTTTAAATTTATTTAACAGGAGCACATAGTTAAGAGACTTTGGACTTCTAAAGTGCCGGAATTTTCAAAGACTATGGGGATTTATGGAGTTGGGGTGTATTTTATATCAT
>NW_008397924.1:0-241 GCF_000622305.1 Nannospalax galili
TTTTACTGGACACGAGTTTACATTAAAACACAGGATCTAGAATGAAACAGTGCCTTGAGGCAGAACGCAGTGAAACTTCCTATGAGTGTCCTTCTAAACAGTTCAGCTGTTTACCCGTTTCATACTGCTGCTAAGAAAACCAAGCTTCTGGGCAGCTCAAACCCCAGATCACGTTCCTATGAAGGTTCTGTCTGTCTGGGGTGGTTTTTAAATCAGCTGACTGAGTTACATCCTTCTAACT
>NW_008397925.1:0-241 GCF_000622305.1 Nannospalax galili
TTGGACCCCTCTTATCAACCAGGCCCTACAGCATCCAGAGAGTAGAAATAACGTGCATAGACAGCTGTTTTGTGTTAAATGCAAGAAACTGTAATTATAAGAGCTATTGAAATACAGAATTGGCTGCCCTGGTGGAGATATCGCCACCACTGGAGAGCTTCCAAGGAAGAGGAGGCTGTCTGTTGGCCTGTCATGCATATCACAAAGAAAATGCCAATTGGCTGAGAGATTAAACTTGGTG
>NW_008397926.1:0-241 GCF_000622305.1 Nannospalax galili
GCAGGTGACAGGACCATCTTTATGGTAGAGAGGGCAGGTGACACGACCATCTGTTCGTCAGAGGGGGCAGGTGACATGACCATCTTTATAACAGAGAGGGCAGTTGACACGACCATCTGCATGTCAGATGGGGCACGTGACTCGACCATCTGCACATCAGAGGTGGCAGGCGACAAGAACATCTTTACGGCAGAGGAGGCAGGTGACACAACCATCTGCACGTCAGAGTGGGCAGGTGATA
>NW_008397927.1:0-241 GCF_000622305.1 Nannospalax galili
AGGTTACATGACCATCTGCACGTCAGAGGGGGCATGTGACACCAGCATCTGTAGGTCAGAGGGGACAGGTGACACGACCATCTGCAAGTGAGAGGGGGTAGGTGACATGATCATGAGAACATCAGAGAGGGCAGGTGAAAAGACCATTTGCACGTCAGACAGGGCAGGTGACACGGCCACCTGCACGTCAAGGTGGCAGGTGACATGACCATGTGCACGTCAGAGGGGGCAGGTTACACGA
>NW_008397929.1:0-240 GCF_000622305.1 Nannospalax galili
TGGAACTTGCTATGTAGACTAGGCTGGCCTTGAACTCACAGAGATCCATCTACTTCTGCCTCTCAAGTGCTGCGATTAAAGGCATGGAAAATTTCCTTTTCATTTAATACCCAAATGACCTGTTTCACTTTTTTCATTTTAGTAAAAACTCTAGAAGCCGGGCGTGGTGGCACGCATCTTTAATCCCAACACTCAGGAGACAGAGGCAGGTGGATCTCTGTGAGTTCAAGGCCAGCCTGG
>NW_008397930.1:0-241 GCF_000622305.1 Nannospalax galili
TGAGTCCTAGCAGTTGAGAAACTGAGGCAGAAAGATAGTGAGTTAGAGGCCAGTCTGGGGTACACAGCAAGACCCTCTTTCGAAATACAGCATACATACATACATACATACATACATACATACATACATAAATACATACGTAAAAAATCCATTCACTCACAAGGCCAAATGAAGCTTTCTCTAGTCAATACAGAAAACATAAACTAAACATGTTTTCCTAAAAAAAAATTATTTCTAAACC
>NW_008397931.1:0-241 GCF_000622305.1 Nannospalax galili
ACACAGAGACTTGGGTGTGGATGCGAGCTCTGCACCTGGTCTCTCCCTGAGCTTAGGCCTATTTCAGACCCCCATGCTTAAGCATCTTCAGGTAGGTGAAATGAGAATGATGTACACTATGGTATATCATGCCCCCTTCATGATGTCCCACACACACCAGGCCTTCTAAGGTAAGCTCATCAAATCTCCACATCACATTCCCAAGCCCCTGTCTCCATTCTCCAGTGCCTGGGTGCAGTGA
>NW_008397932.1:0-241 GCF_000622305.1 Nannospalax galili
TATGTCAGCGGGGACCTCAGGAGAGCGAGGGCGTGGGAGGCACAGAGAGCTGAGGCCTGCTGCAGTCAGTGCAAGATGCTCCAGTGTGTTCAGGAAACTCAAGGAAGCTGGTACATCTCAGCAGTGGGCAAAACGGAGAAGACGTCACCAGGTGACGTGTGCCTGGCCCGGTAATCCTCAGGCCCTCGTAGGGCGAAGTTCACACACTTGGTAGAAGCTACTGCAGGTTTCTGAGCAGGAG
>NW_008397933.1:0-241 GCF_000622305.1 Nannospalax galili
AAATAAAACAATATCAATAGATGTGACTACATGAAACTGAAAATTTTCTGTGCAGCAAAGGACATTATTGGCAGAGCACACAGACAGCCCAGAGAATGGAAGAATACCTTTAGGAGCCATACGTCACACAAGGTTCTAAGATCCAGAATATATAAAGAACTGCAAAACTTAAATACTAAGAAAATAAAATGATCAATCAAGAAATGGGCTAGTGAATTGAATTCAGTTTCAAAAGAAAATA
>NW_008397934.1:0-241 GCF_000622305.1 Nannospalax galili
GTGATGCACCTGAAACCCCATGAGAAATGCCCATACAGTGTCTAAATGGTAGAGCATATTTGTTCCTGGGATCTGCTTGGCAAGGAGCACAGTGCCAGGCAGAAGAGACCTCCTGTTAAGTGGTTGATAAGGGTGGTCCAGGAGACTCCCAAAATAACACAGGGTGCTGCCAAACCTCTTGGTTTTCTTCCAGACCCAGCAGATAAGACCACACTGCTGAAGACAGGACATACGTACTTCG
>NW_008397935.1:0-241 GCF_000622305.1 Nannospalax galili
TGCTACTAAATTTGAAAACATAAAAGAAATGGATGGATATCTAAAGGCATGAGGACCACCAGACCTAAACCAAGAAGAGATTAACAGGTAAAACAGACCCATAACACAAAAAGAAACAGTAATACAAAACCTCCCAACTAAAAAAAGCCCAGGACCGCATGGATTTACAGTAGAATTCTACTATATATTAAAAGAAGATCTATATCCAATAATACTTAATTTATTCAAAAAGATAGAAATG
>NW_008397936.1:0-241 GCF_000622305.1 Nannospalax galili
CATGAAGAATGTGGAGAAAGATTAACACTTATCCTCTGCTGGTGGGCATGCAAACTAGTGCAACCACTGTGGAAATCAGTGTGGAGATTCCTGAAAAAGCTCAAAATTGATCTACCATATGATCCAACCATACCACTTTTGGGCATGCACTGAAGAGACTCTATACCCTACTACAGAACCACCTATTCATCTGGGTTCATTGCTGCCCTTTTCATAATAGCCAGGAATTGGAAACAACCTA
>NW_008397937.1:0-241 GCF_000622305.1 Nannospalax galili
GGAACATTTAGACCTGTGATAACACATTGGTGCATTGTTATGCACACTGAGAGGTGTGATGTCAAAATGGAGCACTTTGAAGACATACTGGAGCATTGTGGTAACACGTGGACTATGGTGATGCTACAATGGAGCATTGTAATGAGATATTGGTTAATTGTGATAGCACACTCAAGAATATGATGGCAACGTGGAACATTTTTAAGACATAATGGAGCATTGTGATGGCATAATGGTGAAT
>NW_008397938.1:0-241 GCF_000622305.1 Nannospalax galili
AAAAAAAAGTGATTTTTATTAGAATTCAAGCATCCTGGAAATTCAAAGCTAAAAGCCCTAGAGATCACCAACTGTTTCCCTATCAGGCCCCACAGAAGCAGCAAGTAACCTTCTGAGGTCACCCTGACAAGGCTGACAGGTAGGGGAGACCTACTCTCCAGACCTCTAGAGGGTCTTTTCTACCACACCCACCACTTCAGTCTTTCCCAGGATCCCATGCTTCTAGAAGAATCCTAGACAA
>NW_008397939.1:0-241 GCF_000622305.1 Nannospalax galili
ACAAAAATGACAGTCATACATTTTAAGATTTAGAAAGCTCTGTTGTAAAATGTATATGCCGAGAATCAGTGGAAAGTTTCAGTTTGCACATGTGCTTTTTGTTGTAGAGCTCACATTCCAATCAAAAAGCTGATGGAAAGGAGGGACCTGCTACTTCAGGCTCATAAGAAATGCATACAAACTAGGTGTTACCATTTCACCCTCTTCTTCTCCATCTTTTGTCCCAAATCTCTTCTCCTTG
>NW_008397940.1:0-241 GCF_000622305.1 Nannospalax galili
TAATTATTTTTCCAAATATGGAATAAGAAAGAATTAAACAAGTCCTTAAGACGCGACCCTACCAAGGCAGAATGGTGTCATCATTGACCTGAAAAGCAAGCGAAGACTAGGTTGGTAAAAGACGGAGTCAGATCAGCTGAAGAGATGAAAGATGAGATTTCCAAGACTCTCCACAGAGCCGAGTTTCCTTTCTGTGTGAATTTGTAAAAGTGTGTGAAAAACCTCAAAACCAGGCACAAGT
>NW_008397941.1:0-241 GCF_000622305.1 Nannospalax galili
TTTAACAGGATTGCAACTACTCCCTTTATAAATTAAAAACAATCTCATAACACACTCACAGTGTCTTTTCAATGATTTCTCCCTCTCGCTGTCTCAGGGTCTAGGCCTGCATGTCCACACTCTCCAAAGGCTCCATCAGTTTTCTCCACAGCAAAGCTCTGCAAGAACACAGCCTGAGAACCCACAAGTGTTTGAACTCATTTGTGTGTGAGTGTGTGTTTGTGTGTGTGTGTGTGTGTGT
>NW_008397942.1:0-241 GCF_000622305.1 Nannospalax galili
ACATGTGGCCACAGCGTTGGCACATTGGAACATTGCGATCTCACATTGGAGAATTGTGATGACACAATGGAGAACTGTGATGTCACACTGGGGAATGTGAGTGGACATTGAGCACCCTGGTAGCATATTGATCATAGTGACGACACAATGGAGTATGGTAATGACACAATTGCACAAAGTGATGGCACACTGATCATTGTGATGTCACAATGGAACATTGTTAAGTCATATGGTAACATTG
>NW_008397943.1:0-241 GCF_000622305.1 Nannospalax galili
CAGTGAGGGCAGGTGACACGACCATGTTCACGTCAAAGAGGGCAGGTGACAACACCATGTGCACAACTAAAACGGCAGGTGACACTACCATATGAACATCAGAGAGGGCAGGTGTTACAACCATGTGCACATCAGAGGGGGCAGGTGACCTGACCAAGTGCACATCAGAGGGCTAGGTGACACAAACATGTGCATGTAAGAGGGGGCAGGTGACATGACCATGTGCACGTCAGAGGGGGCA
>NW_008397944.1:0-241 GCF_000622305.1 Nannospalax galili
GGCACATGCCTTTAATCCCAGCACTCCGGAGGCAAAGGCAGGCAGATCTCTGTGACTTCAAGGCCAGTGTGGTCTACATAGTAAGTTCCTGGCCAGCTGGGGGGTACAGGGAGACCCTTTCTCAAAAAGACAAAAAAAATGTTTATTTTCTGTTTGCTCAAACAGTGCTTTTAATTTTTTTTAAATCCACAAAATGGGACTGGAGAGATGGCTCAGCAGTTAAGAGCACTGGCTGCTCTTG
>NW_008397945.1:0-241 GCF_000622305.1 Nannospalax galili
CAGAAGGCTCTCTGCTGCTTGTATGTCTCAGACCCCACATGGGGGCCAAGGTTGCTGCTGTCCTGTCTGTTTAGCTGCCCTTACCGCCATTCCCTCTGTACAGCATATGTACATATAGCGTATTTATGCCATGTGGGTCTTGTATGGAAGAGGAGCAGAGAAGACCACCGACCAGGCAACTTGGTGGGGTGCTTATATGAGAGCAAACAGACCTCTGGGCTGCCTCTCAGGGAGCAGTGAA
>NW_008397946.1:0-241 GCF_000622305.1 Nannospalax galili
GGCAGGTGACACCACCATCGGGAAGTCAGAGGGTGCTTCTGACATGACCTTCTGCACATGAGAGGAGCAGATGACATGACCATCTGCCCATTAGAGGGGGCAGGTGACCCGTCCAATTTTATTTCAGAGAGGGCAGGTGACACCAGCATGTTCACGTCAGAGAGGGAAGGTGACAAACCATCTGCACTTCAGAGGGTGTGGGTGACTCGAGCATCTGCACGTCAGAGGGGGCAGGTGACAC
>NW_008397947.1:0-241 GCF_000622305.1 Nannospalax galili
TATCTCTCAGTCACTTATTATCTCTATGTGACCCGTTGTGGAAGTCTGTACTAGACGATCCCGTCTGTTGCAGAAAGAAGCTACTGTGATGCGTGGTGAATGGTATACTTCTCTGTAGACATAGGATCCATATTTTCCATACGGTAAGAAATTACATTTTTCTAGGGATATGACAGATATAGGGGATCTTCACCTGTAGAAGAATGAAATTAGACCCTTATCTTTTACTCCACACAAAAGT
>NW_008397948.1:0-241 GCF_000622305.1 Nannospalax galili
AGGCTGGCCTCATATGTGAGATCCTCCTGCCTCAGCCTACTGAGTTGTACTAGGATTATAGGCAAGACAACTACGCTTATCTCCTAGTTCTCTGACAGTGGGTATCCTAAAGGGTGTGAGATACCCCATTTTGGTTTGATTGCATTTCCCTAATTAGTAGGGATGTTGGGCATCTTTTCGCATGCTTGTTGGTCATGTCTGTGTATTTAGTTTGAGACAGGGTCTCATGTATCACAGGCTG
>NW_008397949.1:0-241 GCF_000622305.1 Nannospalax galili
GAGGGTATCTGTATGAATGAGCCCACAGAGTACCTCAGATGCAGAGGAGAACAGGTACTTACCAGGGGGATTTTCAAAGCCAGCATAGAAAATCCAAAATCGATGACGCACCAAGATGACTCTTCACACACTCCTGACATCAGAAGCCCATTTAGTAAAAGATGCTGCAGGGAAGGGAAGTTAAATAAGATGCTCAGCTTTGGAGAAGTGCAGCCTGGATTAAACCTAGTTCTAAGTCTAA
>NW_008397950.1:0-241 GCF_000622305.1 Nannospalax galili
TATAACCATGTTTTAATATTCATATTATATCATTCAAAATTTAAACTAATATAACTTCACAGTGTATATACATTAATTGCATTCCAGAAACAATCAACTATTTTAGTGAGATTCAAATTTGAAAATGTATTTTGTATACCTTAAAAAGACATAACTTCATAAGTAACTTTAGAAATGAATAAAGTTCCTGTAAATTAGACAGATGCTGAATGCATACAGAACATGTTTATGGGCTGGAGAG
>NW_008397951.1:0-241 GCF_000622305.1 Nannospalax galili
GCATGTATTGTTATTCAGTTACTTCTGGCTGAGGTAGAAAGATGCAAAAATGTCTGTTTATGTTTATGAAACAGAGTCTCACAACATGGCATGAAATCAGACACAGAGCAATGGAATAGGCTACAGCCCCAAATAAACCTACAGGCCTATGATTGATTTTCAACAAAGGTGTCAAGAACACACAGTTGGGGGCTGGAGAGATGGCTCCGCAGTTAAGAGCACTGACTTCTCTTGCAGAGGA
>NW_008397952.1:0-229 GCF_000622305.1 Nannospalax galili
AAAAAAAAAAAAAAAAAAAAAAAAAAAAAGTGTGTGTGTGTGTGTGTGTGTATAATGTCAATACAACTATTGGTTTATTCTGCATCGTATTTTATAATGCCAGTAAAGTGCTCACTTTTCTTTGTAATCTCATCAGAGATTCAGTTGTGGAAATTCTTTTTGAACAAGATAATGAAGAGAAATCAGTTGCCACTTTAATACTGGATTCCCTTTTACAGGTATTTAAATT
>NW_008397953.1:0-241 GCF_000622305.1 Nannospalax galili
TGGGTGTAGAGGAAAAGGACAATGAATACTACAGAGCCTGTCTCTTATGTCAGGATCAGGGTTAGGTGTGTCGCTGCTTTACTTACCTCTCACCTCTACACATTCGTTTTATGGTGCTCAAAACAGGTTCAGATGTGGGAAAGAAACTGCAACCCTACCTGAGTAACTATTGGTAACCAATGGCTGCTGAGAGAGGAAAAGTCAGTTTGAGTCAAGGATGAGACTCTTAGTAGGTTAATCA
>NW_008397954.1:0-241 GCF_000622305.1 Nannospalax galili
CGACAGCCTCTTCTGACCTCCTCGGGCATTGCACAACACGGGTGCACTTACTTATATGTAGGCATAACATTCATACACATAAAAATAATAAAATATATTTTTAAAAAATAATAAATAAAAAAGTTTTTAAACTCTCGGATGCCTTGACATTTGAGTACCAACATGTCCACAAATCCTGTTGACGTCTGCCTGGCTCCTGGCTCTTTGTCCTCCACCTGGGTTTTTCCAGCACCTTCCTCTG
>NW_008397955.1:0-241 GCF_000622305.1 Nannospalax galili
TGACTAGGTAGATCACCCCAAGAGATGCAAATGCCCCTCTTGAGGTGATGGAAAGTCTACTGTCTGGAACTGCATCATCTGGCTGGAAGTGGAGGTCAAGAAAGGACAAGATAGAGGTGAAAAATGGATCATGAGGCTCCCTTAAAATGAAACATGGAATCTACTAAATGTAAATAAAAAGTGGTGGAGGCAGGGGCTAGAGAGATGGCTCAGCAGTTAAGAACACTGACTGCTCTTGCAG
>NW_008397956.1:0-241 GCF_000622305.1 Nannospalax galili
AAGGGAACATTCATAAGTCATATTGTAACATTGTTGGCATATTGTAGCAATGAACTAGCACATGGACCTATGTTGCTGGCAGATTAAAACATTGTGATGTCATATTGGAGCATTGTAATTGCACATTGGTACTTTGCATCCATATTTTAACACAGTGATGGCACCAAGGAGCATTGTGATGTAACAATGCAACATTGTGAAGTCATATTGTAACATTGTGATGGCACATTTGGGACCATAG
>NW_008397957.1:0-241 GCF_000622305.1 Nannospalax galili
AGCTGTTTCTCATCTAGCACCAATCAGTTGTCAATATTCCTTTAGATGAGATTGGGATCTGCTTTTCATTTTCTCAGTTCTATGCTTGGTTACTGTCTGGGAGTCTTTTGGGCCAACCTGGCTAATAACTCAAAAGAAAGTATCTCCTGTCTGGCAGTGTTTCTTGTTATGTATCCTTTAGCTATACATATGGCCTCTTAAATATTATATTGACCCCATTAATCTTTGGTTATACTTTCCT
>NW_008397958.1:0-241 GCF_000622305.1 Nannospalax galili
GATGTTGGTTCGTGCCTTTTGCCCACTTTTCAAAACAATTGAATTTCGTTATTCTTTATATACTTCGGTAGTTTATTTTTGAGGAGGTATCTCACTATAGCCCAGTGTGGCCTTGAACTCACTGTTCTCCTATCTCCTAAGTGCTATGGGTACAGGTGTGTGCCATGTGCCCAGTCTTTGTGTACACCTATATAATCTGTATATACATTGATTGGAAATATGTTTTCTCATTCTGAGCTTA
>NW_008397959.1:0-241 GCF_000622305.1 Nannospalax galili
CTCCCCCAGCACCCCCCACCCCCGCCACTGTTGGGTTTTCCATTCAAATGCCTTGCTCGCCTCTGATCTCACATTTGGGAGTTGCTGACTTCTGCTTGCTCTAATTTTCACCTTCCCAAGAAACATTAACTTGGATACTGGAGATCAGACAAGTAGCAAATAGCAGAGTTGGGAGAAGGAGTCAGGGGCATCTTAAATCTCTAACAACCTGCCTGAGTGAGCAGCCTACCTGGGTGAGCTG
>NW_008397960.1:0-241 GCF_000622305.1 Nannospalax galili
ACACAGGTATGAAATTGTCAAGAGCAAACTTAATAAAAACACTTAAAATAGTTTTTACAAAGAGAAGAAAAGATACAACCTTAGAGAACTGGTGTTATGACAGCTTTAAATAGAAAACAAGTCTATTCTATATCATATAATCAATTAGAAAATAAAATTAATTATACTGAATGCAAAATAGCAGGTTTTCTATTTCATGCCACACAAATGGCAAGTGATGAAAGTTTCTTAGTAAAAAAAA
>NW_008397961.1:0-241 GCF_000622305.1 Nannospalax galili
TTGGGTCCTGTCCCATTCCTTGTCTTGGGGCCCCAGAAACCTGGGGAACCATTACTGCTTCCTGAACCTTTTCATCCAGACCAAGTCAGTGCCTCCTCTGGTCGCCAGGAGCACTGCTTCCCGGCCTGGCACCGACCTCACCTTCCTCTGCTTCCCTGAGCCTGCACCACACTCCAGCCTCTTTCTGGGGCTCAGGGACTGACCTTTCCTCTTCCTGATCCTTTGCATCCAGACCAACCCA
>NW_008397962.1:0-241 GCF_000622305.1 Nannospalax galili
ATTTTCAAATGTTAATTTTGTATCCTCTTACATTACTGAATGTGTTTGTCAAGTTTAGGAGTTTTCTGGCTGAGTCTTTATAGTCTTTTATGTACGTATTCACATTATATGCAAACAAGGGTAACGACTTCTTCCTTTGCGATTTGTATCCCTTTATCTCCCTCATTTTTTTACTGATCTAGCTAAAACGTCAAGCAATATATTGAACAAAAATTAAGAGAATATACAACCTTTTTTGTTC
>NW_008397963.1:0-241 GCF_000622305.1 Nannospalax galili
CCTGACTCGTGCCAGTCACCGGCCAGGGGTAGTCCCCTGCCCGGCTTTCCCATGGGTTCCCGACCAGCTCACGCATTAGTTCAAGGTGGGTGGGGTGGGCGGCTTTCACCGTGGACCCCATGCACTCCGTTCTGCTCTGCCCTTCTGCCCGGGAGGTTCTGAAGCTGGCCAGGGCACACCTGAGGTGCTGCTTGTTACTTTGGTCACTTTTGGTTTCACTTCTGTTGCATTTCTGCCTTCT
>NW_008397964.1:0-241 GCF_000622305.1 Nannospalax galili
TTGGATCATTGTGATGTCACAATGTAGCATTGTGAAGTCAGATTGTAACAGAGTGATGGCACCATGGAGCATTGTGATATCACATTTCACGACAGTGATGTGACAAGTGAAATTGTGAAGAAATATTGGTACTTTCTGATGATACATAGCAGAAATATAATGGCATCTGGGGAGTTACTGGGTTATGGTTAGGGTTTTGGTTACGGTTATGGTTAGGATTAGGGGTAGGGGTAGAGGTTGG
>NW_008397965.1:0-241 GCF_000622305.1 Nannospalax galili
TCAGTATTACTCTAAAACCAAAACCAGATAAATGCACAACAAACAAAATAAAATTATAGGCCCACATCCTTAATGAACATAAACACAAAGATTCTCAATAAAGTACCCACAAACCACATACAGACACACATCAAAAAGATTATCCACCATCACCAAGTCAATTTTGTGCCAAAAATGCAGGGATGGTTCAGTATATGTGAGCCAATAAATGTAATAAGTATATAAGTGGACTTAAAGACAA